>NC_061099.1:21835025-21892569 GCF_015104395.2 Macrobrachium nipponense | reverse complement strand
TCAGGCGCCTGTGAGGGCGAAGAGCGCCTGCTAGGCGAAAGAGAACATGCCTGTTCCGCGCCAAGAAGGAGGAAGCGCTTGCGTCCTGGTGAGCGCGCCTGGGCCAAGAAGGCGAGGCGCTTGCGTCCTGGTGAGGCTGCCTGGTCCAAGAAGAGAGGTCATTTGCGTCCTGATGAGGACGCCTAGAAGGCGAAAAATGCGCCTGCGAGGAGAAAGGAGAACCCTTTGTTTCCCGTCGTCCATGAGGGGTGGGGAGACGTTTTGCGTCCTGGTGACTGCGTCTAGTAGGCGAATAACTCCTTTTCCCTTTGCGTCCATCCGGAGAGGCGCTAGAATCTCTCCTATCCCTCCTGGGAGGTGAAGAAAAACTTGTCTAAGCTTCGGCGCCTATTCGGGCGAAACTCTTGCGTCCTTCGGAAAATGTCTAGAGGACGAATGAACGCTCTCCTTCCTTCTTGCGGAGCTCTGAATAGAGAGGGGCTCTCTTCTCTCCCGGAGCTCTTAGTCGCACGAGTTCTCTCACGAGAAATCCGCGAATCAGGCTCCTGATGCTTGCCATGAGAGGCAACATCGTCTCTAGCAAAACTCCTGGGAGAACTCTTGCTCGTAGGGAGTTTCCGATTCCTGTCATATGTGACTGAAGAAGGTCTCGCTGGGGACGAAAACCTTTCAGGCGAGGAGCGTCTTGCTAAAGCCAGGACGCTTACTCTCTGATGCTCTCCTAACAGAACTCTTGATGGGAAGAGAAATGTCTTTCTTCCTAGAAGAGCCTTCAGAAAGAACTCCCACTAAGGCAGACACTGCTGTTGGAGTCCTACCCAAGACTTCCTTCGTCTTGTGTGATAAGTCTTCCGGAGAAGAGTCAGGAGATCTCATAGCTCTCTTCTTACGAGCAGGCGAATACTCCGGAATGGCTCAGGACTGGAACGCAACGCTTCGCTTGCTGGCGTCTTCCAGGATCTCTTAAGAGACGCGACTTAGCGGAAGAACTCCATCCTCTTCTGGGAGACGAAGAGTCCGAAAAGCATTCCTGAGGACGCTTTTGCAGTAGCTGTCCTTGGCAGCCTGGGAAGCGGCTACAGGATCTGCCGAAGGGACGCCTGACCGTTGGAATACTCTACATCCCCCTTGCGGCTTTCCACATTCCTCCTCCCTTGGTCATGGGAGTCTGAAAGAGGCCTAGGCCTAGGAGCAATGCGGAGTCCGTCAGACGCCCCCTCCACTTCACTGGGGACACTGCACAAATCACTGCACACATATCACTGCGCTTACCTGTCCTCCCTTCATTGCTTGCAGTTGCGATTTCAAGCTGATTATTGAGGCTCTCATTGCAGCCATTTCCGTAGACCGCATCTACAGGTTCGCTGCTGGGGAAAGGGGCTGAAGCCAAACTATGAGCAGGTGAAATACTAGAAAGTTAGGAGCTACTTCCTGTTCATTAGAGCAGGATCTACTGAGCTTCTGATGGAAGCCACTAACTCTATCTTTCTCAAGTTTCCTTACATAAGAAGCCAAGGTCTTCCATTCCACTTCCGTTAAGCTCTCACATTCCAGACAGGTGTTAGTCGCAGAACAATCATTCCCCCTACATTTCTTACAGACTGTGTGAGGATCCACGATGCTTTCGGTAGCCTCACCTTACATTCCTCTTTCGCACACACCCTAAATACAGGTGCCATGTCAGACATTTAAAGAGAATCCAAATCAAAATCCAAAAAACGGTCCACGATAAGCGTATGCCAAAACCAAAGATCAAAAGTACATCACCAAAAGACAGGATAGATAATCCTCGGCCAACGAGAAAAGAATTCCAATGCAGGAGGTACCAACAACGATGTTGTTGCTACCGGCGACAGAAAAATTTTGGTTAGAAAACGGAATGGTTCCTATTCCCGCCACCCAGCGGCGGGAGTGGGCTGGTCACCTGACCTACCTGTCGCGTGTTGCCGCGAGTTTTGAATTCTGTCGGGACGTCAGAGACTATAGCTAAGATATATCTGCCGGGGAAGTTGCATGTACAAAAATTTGATTTCTATCACTTTCTGAAAAGCTTTTCCTATCTTTAATGATAACAGATAGACTAAACAAGCTTTTAACTCCACTTTTAACTCTACACTAAGAAATAGTACACTCATCTATCTAAACTAACAATTCTCAACCTGCGGAAAATTTCAGGGGAAAACCAAAATGTTAAAAGGGAAATATGAAATGCAATTGGTAAGCAAACAATATATTCTCAGACAATGCAGTGACTGATTTTTCTCCAAATTTATATACAAAAAAGTCAACATTCATGGTACGATCTCCTTGAGTCAAGAGAAATCTACAGAAAGAAAAAGTGTATACCGACCAACTTTTTTCCAAAGGATATAAACCCAAACCAAAATTTATGCTGCTAAACAAAGAAAAAAGTATGCCACTGTAGATAAATGCACCTTATTATTTGGTCCATGTTCAAACAGATCTAAGTGAGTGTAGGGTATATTGTCCCATTATACAAATATACAGCCCATCTCAAGAACGGAACCCCCATCATAACCCGGGGACTGCGTGTATATATATATATATTGGAAAAGGAAGGGAAAAGCAAATCAACAACACTCATGTTTAAAAGTTCAGAAACAGCAGAGATGTCTCAACTGAACCACACTGAAAGAAAAACTGAAAACTGACAGTCCAGTCAGTGAGTGGAGTCCCACCCTCTCACTCAATCTACTGCTGGATATCTAACCTGTTACCTACCCCCAATACTTAGAGCAGGGAAATACTACTGGATATATGTGCACACATCATTCTACTTGAGTCCTGGAAGGGCAAATGTAAGGATAGAAATCTTCATTTACAATTTTATGACAGGTACCCATGGCAATTGGGTTGGACTGGAAAAACCAATTCCCACCACCTTAGCCACTCGAAGTTGGAGAACTGGTCTATGATTGAGTGCGAGTACCTAAGTGTACGTAACTGTAACCAAATGCACAGTTGCATAAGCTCACACTGCTCTCCTCAAGATGAGTACGGCAATATTAGAGGGGAAAGTTACGGAACTCCCCTTATATTCATTTGAAATGACATATTTCTCCCTTGTAAAAGCTGGACTGACAATCTTTTGTCCACAAAAAATGGTTCTTTCTCTTTTAAGCGATTAGTCAAGGGAACAGCAATTTTAGCATAGTCCTTAATGTGTTTTCTGTAAAAACCACACATTCCTAGAAATCTTCTAGTTTTCTTGACATTAGTAGGGAGTTTCATTTCTTGGATGGCATTGATATTGTCTGGACATGGTCTACAACCATCTTTGGAAATTATGTGACCTAATACTGTAATTTGATTTCCTTTTGGCCTATCTGACACTTCTTTAAATCTAACTTCACTCCTCTTACACTGAAAAGTTTGAATAGTTGCTCCAATCTTCTCAACAAGATTGGAAAACTGGGAGCCCAAACTACAATATCATCTAAGTCATTCTTAACTCACCCTTTCTTAATAAGAGGAGCCAAGATATTAGACATGATACATGAAAACATAGCTGGACTGCAACTTAATCCAAAAGGAAGACGCTTGAACCTATACAGTGAAACTCCATCGCTACAAGTTGTTAAATCTCTACTCTCTCCATCTAGTTCCACTTGCTAATATGCATCCTTCATATCTAAGGAAGCTGTTTCTACCATTTCTTCTAATCTGGGTAAAGGCTGAATATCAATTTGGAGGCAAGTGTTGACTTTATGGTAATCAAGGCACATTTGAGTATGATCAGATTTCCTAACAAGTACAATAGGGCTTAGCCATGCAGCACTTGAGGATTCTATTATTCCTCTTTCTTCATAGCGGCAAGAAGGGTTTTGGCTTTTTCAGGGTATCGATATATGGGAGACCTAACTGGCTGTGGATCACTAACAGCAATATGAGCTTGTACATCTTTAAACTTTCCCAATTCTTTTTCTTCAAGAATAAACATTGGATGATTAGCAACCAACACGTCACTTAATTCTGCCTGTTGATTTGCAGTAAGATGGGAATTATCTTGCTGAGAAAGCAAATACTTAAGCTTTTCCTTTCTAGTATTGCCTGACTTAATATTAACATTAACACTAAAAGGAATTAAATCATTCTGAATTTTAGTTTTCCTGCATTTTGGAACTGGCTGATTAATGTCTTCTTCACTGATTTGTATCCTATAACACCATAATAAAGTTCCAACCTTCATAGTCATCCGGGCTTTAGTATTATTGACAAGGGGCAAAAACATTCCCTGAGCATCATTAACCTTAAGGCTTAGTGCAGACTGAGTTTGATTATATTAAAGTCCTCCTGGGCCTCTGTGAGGCTCATAGTGCAGGCACTGATCTCCTGCTTCTTTGGCTGACAGCCAGTGGGGGACAGGTCCCAATGCCTAAGACGCATGGCCAGTGTGTCGCTAGACCCACTGTTTAAACCAACAGCTAGAGAGCTGGTACCTATTCTCCTAATCACCATCGAGTTTTCAGACCGCTAGGTTGGCGGGCCACCGGGTTTATGCAATGGCGCCATTCCCAAGCCACCAGCGAGCGGGGGATTGAACCCCGGTCCTCTCGACTGGTAGGAGAGAACCTTGCCACTGTGCCACTCCTTAATTTCAGGTACAAATTCTAACAATGTCTTATGAGGTTCATCTATAGGTACGGGTTAAATACCAGCTGTATACTGAGGTAGAATAAGTTTCCTTTTAAGTCTAACCTGAGCTTTATAAGGTTCATTATGTTGAAGTACTTTAATCTGTCTGACCCTTTTATTAGAAGGTCTAGGTTTCAGATATCATACTGGGTAAATATATCTATTCCAAATAATAATTTTATGTGCATCATCTCATGTCATTGGTGCAGACCTAATCAATTCAGCTCCTAACAATAAGTCTGTGTCCAGATAATCATCAAGCACCACACTGGAACCCAATGTGAACATCCAAATACACTGGGCCAATAACAGGTAGAACATGTTGAGTAACTCCAGAAAGTTGTGGTTTATTTCTTATTTGATTACAATGTAAACCTAAACTTTCTATGAGCTGCTTCTGTGCTATACATACTTCACTACCAGTATCAATTAAAGCACTTATCAACCATCAAATTGATAGAAAGAGACCTGACACTTGAGCTTAGTCATGCATTTTTAACAGGTCCTGGACACTTTGCTGAATCTCTTTTACAACTTAGTTTTTGACAATCAAAGCATGCAACACATGGAAATGCAGAAAGTTTGTGATCTCTGGCCTTACAGTAAGCACAATACTGATTAGTCTAGTAAATTAAACTTCTTTAATTTACTAGACAAATCTCTAATTTTCTTCTTCAGATCTTGCAATTCTGTTGTTCTCTCATTTGCATTAATATTTACTACAGGCTGTGGTTGGGAATTGCAATTATTAACAGGAAAAACTCTTATGTTGGGTAACATCTATACTTAAGGTAGCTAGATGATACCATATTCCACAAATTCAATAAATCTTTCTAAAAGGTATCCTATCATCCAAGAAATCCTTGAGTCTTTCTTGGGATGTACTGCTAAATCCTCTATACAACTTCTTTTTCACAAGACTGTCAGCTTTAGGAAGGGAATCCTTTGGAAATTTCATTTCAAAAGCAGATCATTTACATTTCATTCTGTTAAAAAATACTCTAGGGGCTTTATCTATACTGTAACGTTCAATCTCAATTTCCTGACATGCTTGCATAATATTAGCTGAACAAGCAAAGTTTTGATTCAGCATGTCCTTAAACTGACTCCAAGATATGTTGTTTCCCCTTTTGACCATTTCCGCAGTTAATAGTGTTGAAATTTCTTGTTCAACTCTGGTTAGTGCTACTTGGATTCTATCAGCACCTGCAGAAACAGAATTCTACTTGACTGAAAAATCTAGCAAGTCTGTTATCAGTTCCAACACCTTGTAATTCTGACAACTTCAACATCAAAATATCCGTAGGTTTTAATACAAATCCCTTAGAATGATTATCAATTGGGTTATTCAGGTTACCTATTGGAACACATGGGCTACTGACTGCGTTCCTTCCCTTAAATGGATTGCTGGGCATTATTGGCTGTGTACGTATTATTTAATAAATTGTGTCGTAATTGGCAGTTATATCAAAGTAAAAATAAAAAGGAACACTACCAAGTGTTATGGCAACATATATATTATAAACTGGGACAATTGCATAAGGAAAGCTCCATAATATTGTCCTCTAACATTTCCGTACTCGTCTTGAACAGGGCAGTTTGAGCTTATGCAACTGCACACTTGATTACAGTTACGTACGCACGCTCGATCATAGACAATCTCAACTTCAAGTGGCTAACTTAACATCTTGATTAGATGAAAACCGATGAATGAAGATTTCCATCATTACACAAGACCCCCCAAGTCAGGCCAGGGCACAATACTCTACTTTCAGTGAGGTTTTGGGTTTGGTTAGGCTGCATCTCTATTAAAATAGGCTATGCCTCTGCTTCTTTCAAGTGGACCACAGCATGAGGAAATAGCTATGCCTGACGTGTGTGACTCTTCTGCACTTTTACCTAAACCAGTTTGCTCTCAATAACCACCCTTTTAGCTGTTTTTGTTTACTCATGTCTTTAGTTTATGTCTATGATACCTAGGCTATTTGAAGTTTTTCGTTTGTGCCTTCACGTTCTTCTACAAGGGGCTGGTGTTAAATACAGTGACCAACTTGCACGTAAACTGCTGGTGGTTACCGAACTGCTAGTTAACTAGGGGGCCGCTGTACTTAGGTAGTAGTACCTCTACACTTTGATCCAGTCAACAGCCTATCTAGGTAGCCTATGTACCTACTAGGTAGTTAGACCAATGTATCATTTAATTTATTACATCTCATAAGCCACCGGCATAGTGAAAAAGCCATTATCATACTCCATCGAAACACGATAACGAGCAAATTATGATAAAGGCTAATGGGGACAATGCCTATGCTTTAGGCTATGCACAAGCTGACTGGGCATAAGTAGTAGACGCCGCAGAACCTAGGGTTGGAGTATAAATAGAAAAAAATTATACACTAAGCCTAAACATACACGGCAATTAACTATTTAACAGAATTATGTTAGTGCCAAAGAGAATAAACTGTCTTTGAATGTGACAGTCTACGAGTAGAATTGCCTGGTTGGCATTTGCGATTCCACCCTTTTACCATTTAAGTTGACAACACTGGAAAAATAAAACATTTCTAAACCTCACAAAGTGATGGTAAGCTTACCTCATCGCCGTCCTTGTATGATACCCCACAACATCCTATAACACAACAAATAAACGCTAAAGTCCTCAGAAATGTTTTCATTTTGCTTCGTGGCGAATACTAAATTGCAATGTCGTAATTCCACGCCACAGGGTGTAGAATTTCTGTTTATTTTCCTCTTAACTGCACGACTACTTACAAACACCTAAAAATGAACAAAAGTACAAATTAATACCAAACATTTTTTCAATAAGTAAATTATATGTTGGCTGTAAATTTATAGCTTTCTAGCTGGCATTTTTTCCGCAAAATATACTGCATGCAATTATTTGACAGAGCCGAATTTCTAATCCCCCTGAGTAGAATATAGTTCGTTCTTGTTTATGTCCTCCTGTCAAAACAAACAAGCTTATCTGTAAGATAATTTTCTAGCTAACTTCAACATTAACTCTGAAATGTATAATTAAGTGAACATTGTAACGTGCAGCACTATATTTTCGATATAATAATAAGAATATAAAACAAAAGACCCCAATATATGAAAAATAATGTAAAAAAAAAAAAAAGATTGTGCATTTGAGTTTAGATAAGATAATTCATTTAAATATTTTTTTTATTGTTCTTGGCGTTCTTACAGTTATCGCCTGAATCACCATCTCCTGAAAAGATTCAACGGCATTACATATGGAAAACTTGAACATTAATAAAGCATGATTATTTTTTCACAGACGTAATTGTAACCATTTAAATTGCAGAACACTTAACACTGAAAATACATTAATCATCAGTAGTTAATTTTACGATAAATTATAATCGATACTGAACCCCACGATTACCGTTATTCTTCATACAGTTATTTTACTGTATGTCTTAGAAGTTACATTTCCTTCCAAATGCAATTTTTCCCCTTTTGTGTATCTTGGAGGAATATTTCCTGTTTTTTATGACGCCTATAGAAATGTGGGTCAAATTGGATGTGATCATATTTAATACAAAAACGTAAATAAATTTAGCTTTCAATAGTAAGAAAAAATACTTATAAACAAGAAATGGTGATATATCAAATGGCCCATAACCATCTCGGCCCATTCAATGTAACCAACTCGGCCCATCGCCTGTGCCAAGTCAGCCCATTTGTGATAGCCAACTCGGCCCATTTTTGACAGGTCAGATCAGATCAGATGAGGTCGTCCAGTATAGCTTTTGCAACTGCACTGAATTTGTTCGTCAATCTTGCTTCCTTTTCTTCCACATACACTGAATAAGTTCTTAGTACTTTTCTGTATCTTTACTTTCTTCAAATGTATATTTGAAATGGCCTATAGCCGAACACACGCACAGCAATATTACGCAATGATAGGTGTAAAGGTTTTATTATTCCTTTCCAAACATTATTTAATAACTATAATAACAACTGCATTTAGAAATTATAGGACAACTCGTTTCTCTAAACATTATAAATTATTTGGTTGTTGTTATAATTGCTTGAAAAGAAAGAAATGCTGAGAGAGAGAGGACCGGATGGAGGGGAGATAAACGCGAGAAGAGAGAGAGAGAGAGAGAGAGAGAGAGAGAGAGAGAGAGAGAGAGAGAGAGAGAGCCGCCAACACACACACACGTACTCCCGCACACACGCACATACACATACATACACACACACACGCACAGAGAGAGAGAGAGAGAGAGAGAGAGAGAGAGAGAGAGAGAGAGAGAGAGAGAGAGAGAGGGACTGGTTAGGAACCTTCTTTATACAAGCACTTAAGTGTCTCATTGTAATAGTTGTTTCGTATATGTAGTTCAAGGCTTTGAATAATTTTCGAAAATGAACCATAGCTTATATAATTCATATGGTTACGAACGTACTGCTAGACTTCAAGCAGCTAGGACAACATGGCTGACCAGTGCTTGATATGCTGTGAAACTGTCCGTCCCCGTCAGGTAAGAAGATTTACCTTTAATGTAAATAGTACTCCAATGACATATATTAACTTTATACTCACAATGGCATGTGTAACGTGTTCTTTACATATGACAGGAAGCACTGCAATGTGATGGATGTAGCTACTGGCAGCACCGGACCTGCGGAAGTGGGATCACCCGGGAGCAATACAGGGCTGCTGATAAAGGTTATACTGATTGGATGTGTCACATGTGTATTCAAGAAAATCAAAGTCCGGGGGAAACTCGTGTAGTTTCGAGTGCAAACACGTGGTTGTGCTTTCCACTGGGGCCAGGCTGTGTGGAGGAAACTGCAAAAATTAGGCCGACAAACGATGTCGACACTTACAAGTTTTTAAGGCAGTTGTTGTCGCTCCCATATATGCCACAGGAACATATAGAAGAGCTTTTTATCAGGTTTTATAGGAAAGCTGCTGGGGTGAATGAACTCATAAGCCTTTTAAATTGTGTTTGTTTGTATTGTTTTACCGTTGCATGGAACCAGTGGTTATTCAGCAACGGGACCAACGGCTTTACGTGACTTCCGAACCCCGTCCAGCAACATCAGTATAATAAACATGACGGCCAACTTGTAAAATTATGGGACGAAGATAATAATGATGAAAGATCGGCCAGACAATTACTGAAGGCAGTTTCTCATCATATTGCCATCTATGTTTCTTAATATGTACATTATTACTTTTAGAAGCTTTTAGCAATGTGTTTTACTTTTTATCATTATGTTATTTATAAAGACTACTCTTTCTATTTTCAAACTGTGTTTTACTTACCTCAGAGATTTAATTACAAGGTTACTTTGAAAGAGATAAAAGGAGACCTTTCTCAGGTCTGATCTCGAAAGAGAGAACAAAACACAATAAAAGAAAATAACACACAATATAATAAAAAAATAGCTTCAACAAAGTAAATTTGGATGTAGGCCGAGTTGGCAATGGACCAAGTTGGTAGTCACAATGGGCCGACTTGGCGATGGGACGAGTTGGACTACATCCCTCCCGAACAACACAAAAATTAAGATGCCTGTACGAGCAAGTGAAAACTGTCAATTTCGTATCGATAATTTTAAGTATATTATGTACCGGAAATTACTGTTATACATGAATCAAGTTTATTACCATGAAGTCAAACTGTTAAAACATGTTGTAGCTCAAAGCACCTGCACTAACCTGTTGCTGCAGGCACTTAGGTAATTAAGTTTTTAGCCACTCGACTTCTCTTCCGAGGCCCTGGATCAATAGTCTTAAACAATTAAGTGTATTGTCCTATGGTTTAGGATTTTCACTATATACATATTCATGGCATGTATGACTCGTCAGAGTATTGTGTATTTGTTAAATAATGGTTGAATCATCATAACTATATATACTACCATATTTACCTGTTACCACAAGCGCTCTTGGCAGTTTTTCTAACGCTGTTCATATAACCCTCCACTTGGTCTAGTCTTCCAGTGGCGCGATCTGCGACTCCTATGCTTAGCTTGAGTCACGGTATCATACACCCACAAAGGGAAGAGTTTTAGGAAGATCAGCTATGATCATCTCGCACTCTCGGTTAAGCCCATTCCTACCAACTTTATTATTCTTATAAATAATTCAAAGGTTAAAAACAGAAAGCTCATCGGATAATTCTGTTTTCATTCACCATGTGGGAAATCTGATCTGCTGCTGTAAGATTATCATATTTGCTAACATTTTGTCCTTGAAATAAAAACAAGAAAGGTAGGGCATTCAGCTAAAGCATCTCCAATATTTCATGTCCCTCGATTACTGAATGTGTTGTGCATTAATGTGGTCACTGTATATAGTCTTTGTGTATTACAAACAAAATCACTATAAACAAGTATCAATCTAATTTGACAGAATAAGTTATTGTTTGAAACTTCACACAAGCTGGAGTCAAGAACTTATCATAGAAATGTACAGTATAAGTTGCCTATTGTAGGCCTTTTTTTTTTAAAGGTAAATTTAACCAAAGGTAAACCTATTTTTATCTGGTTTGTTTGTTTGTATGGTGCTTTTATGTTGCATGGAACCAGTGGTTATTCAGCAACGGGACCAACGGCTTTACGTGACTTCCGAACCATGTCAAGAGTGAATTTCTACCAGAAATACACTTTCCTCACTCCTAAATAGAATGGCCGAGAATCGAACCCCCAACCACCTTGGTGGGACACTAATACCATACCAACCACGCCGTTTTTTTTTTTTTTTTTACAGGACAGATGGGTGTGGAGGTGGGTAACACATTTTTACCTTGACCTAATTTTCCATGTCACAGGTCTAGTTGTTTTTTTTGTGGGGGGGGGGGGGGGGGGGGTTGTTTATGATGGACCTCAAAGGAAGGTATTTCAAGGGTAGGTAATTATTAAACCTTCTCTCACTTTTAACATACGTGATCTACTTTTTAAAGTCACAAGTTAATTTTTTAAGCATAAATCTGGTATTTTTACTTCGTCTCTGAAACTGATAGTCAAGAGGCTCTTGTCTTTACATGAGTGTATTAACAAAGAAATACATCTTTATAGTACTTTACAAAAGCCAAGCACAGAGAGACTTGAGGTCATTCAGCGCTGAAACGGAAATTAATTTCCGTTTCAGCGCTGAATGACCTCAAGTCTCTCTGTGCTTGGCTTTTGTAAAGTACTATAAAGATGTATTTCTTTGTTAATACACTCATGTAAAGACAAGAGCCTCTTGACTATCAGTTTCAGAGACGAAGTAAAAATACCAGATTTATGCTTAAAAAATTAACTTGTGACTTTAAAAAAAGTAGATCACGTATGTTAAAAGTGAGAGAAGGTTTAATAATTACCTACCCTTGAAATACCTTCCTTTGAGGTCCATCATAAACAACCCCCCCCCCCACACAACAAAAAAAACTAGACCTGTGACATGGAAAATTAGGTCAAGGTAAAAATGTGTTACCCACCTCCACACCCATCTGTCCTGTAAAAAAAAAAAAAATGGCGTGGTTGGTATGGTGTTACAGGAGGAAAACCTCAAAGCAGTTGCACTATGAAACAATTGTTAGGAGAGGCCGGAAAGTAAGATGGAAGAAAGAGAATACGAAAGGAGGTACAATAAAAGGAACAAACGGGGTTGCAGCTAGGGACCGAAGGCATGCTATAAAGAACCTTAAGTAACACCTACAGTGCCCCATGCAAGGTGCACTGATGGCAGTAGTCCCTTTAAGGGGGATATATATGAAGGTTTTATAACCCAGAAATTTTTAACATTGTATAGTATCAAAACACAGTCTGTATAAATATATATTCCTAGGTATAAAAGTTTATTACACTATTATTACATATTAAAACCAATAAATATATTTCTTTATCGTGATACCACTAACATAACCTTTCCAGGTATTAAAAGAAAGGAATTGTATTGCTACACACACTTTTACTCAAATTAAGGTGGACCATTATAGTCCCCGATGTTTGTATTATCACTCATTTCATCCACAATTTTGCTTTTCTTTCCATCTTGAATTACTTCATTTGCAATTACTTATAAACATATTTACAAAAACAATACCCATATTGTATATTGGTAGATGTCAAACACCCATGACAGTACAGCATTTGCTTGTTGAGTGCCCAATTTGGACCCAGGAAAGATCTATTTATCTGCGGAGTTCGGAAATGAAAAATATTCTTGCGGAAAGCAGGGATTTTTCAATTAATAAAATCATAAATTTTTTAAATAAGACGGGTTTCTCAAATAGTCTAATTTTTTTTTTCCTCAGGATTGATCCCTGAGAACCAGCCCGAGAAGAATCTACTTGAAACTCAGAGGTCTGGAAAAACTAACCCCTATTAATAATAATAATTGTATATTGGTTTACCCAGAAATCTTGTTTGTTGTTACAATATACAACTCTAAGTTACTCTGTTCCTTCATCCCTCCTCCACATTTTCTTTTATTTTATTCTCCCCTCAAAGCATTTCCTTCTTTCCATGTTGAATACCCTGTACTACAATATAAAATATACAAATACACAATGAACTAAATATAAGATACTTGAATAGGTGAAATTATACAGATGAAGACTGCTGGAATATAATAGTAATAACACCATTGTATACTGTATGCAATGGCAAAAGCTGATAAATATAATTAGGTATGATTGATTGGATTTTATGAAATTTAGGCTGTCAAGGCAAGCGCTGGGGCACTTTGCCCATTGAGTGTTTAAGAGACAAAGAGGAATTGGAGTGGTTGGAGAGCAAGATGAAGAAACAAAATAAATGTGTACATGGCTCGAAGGTAGGACTGAGATTTCTCTGTTAGAGAGCAAGATGAAGAAGCAAAATAAATGTGTACATGGCTCGGAAGGTAGGACTAAGATTTCTCTCAGTCCCACCTTCAGAGCCAAGTACACATTTGTTTTGCACTAATAACAGAGAAGGTGAAGAGCAAAACTAATGATTACACAGATTTAAACCAGATAGTGGCCAACATTTAACTGCACCATACAATCACAATAATTGTGCTATCTGTAAATCAATAGTTAGTGGAACTGAGATTATTACCAGCATTATTTTTATTTTGGTAGGCACCTCCTTGGGGACCAGTCTTTACTTTTGATGGCAGTTTCTGCTGCGTCTGTTTTATTCTATGTAATCTTTCCTCTTTTTTTCTTAGAATTTTAAGTGGGGTTTGCAGCATCTTTAAAAAACTGCAGTGTAAAAAAACTATCTTTTTGCTTTGAATTAACTTAGTGTGAATACAAGCAGAAGGACTAATGGAAAAGTGAAGCTGCACTTCTGTTTATGAGGTCACAGTAGGTTTGTGGAACTGCCTCAAGAAGTATTTCCATGTCATTACAGTACACATTTTGTCTATCGTATTACACACTTAAAAGGCTAATGTTAAGCTAAAAATGATTTACTTTTGAGGGATAAACAAGGGTCCGTTAATTTTCCTCTTTATTGCTATTAGAAAAATATTTTGTACAATAGGATATTTGTTCGTTATTGTTTAAAGTAAGTGGTTTTATTAAGGATAAAACTAAACTTTTCTTTACCACTCCAAAAATTATTATACCATTTCTAAGATTTAACAATATTCAAAATATAACTGGAAAAAATACAGCTTTACATAACTTTGTCTCAGGGCTATACTATTCTACTGCTCTATTCTTAACAATTGTTGATTCCCTTATTTATTAACCATAAACTTTTATTTTCATGATCTTTTACCAAATACTGTATAGTATCTTGTAAATATGATAAAATGAAACTATCAAAAATAACAAACTGACAAAATTCTTCCAGAGCACACTTTATGTGAGCAACATTTGTTACCTGAAGAACTCTACAACTTATACCAGCTAATTATTTCAAATGAAAAAAGGTAAAATAAAGAAAAGTAGAATTCAAAATAATGCATATCTCCAACATTCTACCTACTATTTCAAACAGAAAGAATAACAAATTTAGAAGTTTTTTAATGAATAACTCTAATAGTTGACTTGCCAGTCACAGATAAGAATTCGTCATCTTGCAAATCACGCAGAGCATCTTCAAACATCTCTCGAGTTACCATCTGTGGGGAAAAATATTAATCAATTTGATTTCTAATAGAAAACTTGACAAAAATAAACCAGACACCAATACTGCTTAACTGAAAGAGCTTTCTAAGGGTAACAAAGGGGGGAATTAAAATTCAAAATAAAATAAAATATAATGAACTAAGAGTGGATAACTATATTTCAATCAACCACACGAAAATGTGGACGATGTCAACAAAATGTTCATGCCATCTCAACTTACCAAGTCAGAGGATTCCTTCAGCTCTTGGAATACCTTCTGGAAATTGAGAGTAGCCACTTTGCCTTTAGCTTGAATGAGTTTTCTCAAGGCTTGTGCAACTTCAACACGACGTTTCCGAGCAGCAGAACTGAGACCAGTTGTAAGGATACTAACATCAATCTTTCCTGACAGGGGATCGGTTGCGGACTGCTTCAAGGCCTCTCGGTGAAGTCTATTGACAGAAACGTGATTATTGTTTTCTTAATACATAGGTTCCTAAATTGCAAAATCTTAATACATGAGGTATAAACCCATCTTCAAAAGTGATGAAAAACTTAATACGAAACCATGTCGTTACATGACACTACCACAGTTGGAGTAAAGCATCACGTATGCATTGACGTTAAGACACTCCCCTGTTGCTGCCACCTTGTATTTCAAACAATAATGCAGTTTTTATAACTGTAATGACAAGTATGGCATTAACCAATATAATACAAATGAAAAGACATGTTTTGTCAGGGGTGGCCAGACTTTTGGACTCTTCAGATCTATTCTAAGACTGAAACTCTTTCACAATCTATCATACTACATAATCACGTTACGTGGGAAAAAAACAATTTTAAATAGCGCCATAGTATGATAAAACATAAGTACAATTGCCTCATATATATATATGCTTGTGTTTTTGTTAGTTTATATAGGATTGTGGGGTAACTGTGATCAACCAAAAAAGTGGGAGCGATCAACTAGATCACATTCGACTGTTTGGCCACCTCTGCATTATGTAGTGAAATTTGCTCATACAAACTTCTTGCACAATACCATTCTCACCTTATGATATCTTCTATTATCATTTTCAGTGTCCTTATGATATGACCTTTAGTGCATTTCCCATTGACAATGACAAAGTACTTTGCAAGAAATTAACTTGCAAAATAAGACTCTGTGGGTTACCTAAAGACAAGTAAATTGCCACGTCCTTCCCTGCCCCAAACCCAGCTGATAGGTACTGACTTGAATACCACAGATACAAATAAGTAATGATTTCCAAGTACAAACCCTCAATAATCACATATGTGAAAAACAAAAAAGCAAAGGGAACAAGATAATCTTAAAGGCTAACTTGCATAAAGGAGAGAATAGCTGTTAACTCTAGGAACTGTAAAATGAAATGAGCATAGATGCAGGATGACAGAACATGGGATTGCCATACATGATGGGAGATTCCTCTTCTATCTAAAGCAGGTTGGTGTGAATGGGAGTGCTACAGAGAATAAGGCATCTACTGATTCATGGGTTGTAATGAAAAAACTCAATTTACACAAGTTAAATGCTGACAAATAAAACAGATCAAATAGCAGTGAATAACAAGTATATGGAGAGAGAGAGAGAGAGAGAGAGAGAGAGAGAGAGAGAGAGAGAGAGAGAGAGAGAGACAATGATTCCAGTCACAAGAGAGTTATGGTGCAGTAGACATACCTTACAGGACATTGCATGTACAGTGGGAATGTTTTTTGTTCCGTAAGGGTATGTTTGGTGTCAAGAGATTTAAAGTTAATAGAATTTGTGCAATACGTATATGATTAATAGTTATGCAAAATAAAAAAACATATATTTTAAATATCATCTTACCTCCATGCCTCTTCCACATCAACAACTTCAACCATATGGTTCAGACGAATTTTGGCATGTGCTTCAGCAAGACGAATCAGTGACTCTAGCTGACGTGGATATGCTGTGACCTGTCCTCTGCCACTGCCAACCTTCCTCATGTCCACATAGGCAGAAATGAGGCGCTGTGATGCATCATCTGATAACTTTGGCTGCACATACTCTCTGGCATAAGCCACATAGTCCCTCAAAATACCCATGTCTAGCAACTCTTCTTCGTCCATTGCTTCTGAACGATAATACAAGGAGACAAGATGACGAGCAAGACGCCTGTCATACAACTCATCTTGAGGATCTAATATCAAGAAAATCAAATCAAAACGAGATAGCAGTGTATGAGGCAGCTCAATGTTTTCAATAATAGTTTTATTCTTGTTCCACTGTGATTCAACAGGGTTAGCAGCAGCAAGAACTGATGTTCTGGCATTCAACTGACAGATAATGCCAGCCTTGGCAATACTTAAAGTTTGTTGTTCCATGACCTCATGTAGCACAGACCTAGAAATAAAACAAAAGATATATAAAAATGCTGTTGCAATAAAAATCATATGTATGTATATAACTTAGGAGGTCCTCATAAGCTGTAATCATTGTTTATCTACCCCTTGACTATGTTCATATCTACTGTGAACTTCACTGTCATTAACTTTTAATGCTGCTCTACTGATCATCTGCTTAATATTTCTTTTTTATTCTTCTTCTCTCTACTTTTTTATCACAAACACATATATAAATAATATTCAGAGCTACAAGCTGGAAATGGAAGTAAGGATAGAACATTACATTAACTTAATTTCAATTAAAAGGACAAAGATCTAAACTAAGGATTTCAAATCTACCCTTGGGCTACACCTACCACTAAATTGGTGTCTAGTTTAGAATTTTACAAATAACAGTTCATCAGCTCAAGGTATCACCAGAACAAGACAGTAAATATTGTACCCAAACAAATACACCAATATTTTAAATATCAAAGAAGTAGAATCTTCTTTACCTTGTCGAGTCGTTCATTTTATCAAATTCATCAATGCAACAGATGCCATTATCTGCAAGAACAAGAGCACCTGTTTGCAGCACCAACTGTCGAGTTTCAGGGTCCTTTGTGACGTAGGCAGTTAAACCAACAGCAGATGAACCTTTTCCACTGGTATACTGAGATCTTGGGACTAAATTATACACATACTGTAGAAGCTGAGATTTTGAAGTACCTGGGTCACCACATAACAAAATGTTCACTTCAGATCTGAGGAAGAACAAAAACTCTTGAAAAAGAAATAGTATATACAAGTAAAACAGACAATGAGTTATACCAAAAATTCTGAGATAATTAGTCAAAATTATTTAGCCTTTTAAAGTGATCTTGATATTTACACAATTATCCGGCTATGAAGTATTCCAATGTAAGCATTTAATTATTACATATGCTGTCCACAATAACTATTGGATGAAAGTTTGACTAAACCAGAGACATTTCTACTCTTTGAGAGCTGCCTTGAAGTATTTACTCTAGAATGAAAGGTAGAAGAGAAAAAAAAAGTTAAAAGTTAGGTAGAAAATAACAAAATGAAAAGGGAGGAAAAGTAAAAATGACAGAAACCAATGCAGCTGGGGGATGACAGGATGCTGTTGAGAACCTAAAGTGTTGCGTGCAGTGCCCCCAGGCTAGGCACACTGTATGCAATACTTTTCTGTATAGTATATTTTCTTCAGTTATCCACATTTTCCCCTGGGAGAACTATTCCAAAAGGTGGTACCTGTTAGTGTTTCTGCATATAACGTAAGATATGCAGCTAAATAAAAGATTTAATTTTGTATATGTATATTCGTTATACAATCTGTGCGCATGTATCACGTGGTACGTCACGTGACATGCCATGACGTCATCACAAGGAATGTAGGCCGTGAATGATTGGACCTGCGGCAGTCTTCTAGGAACAGCGAGTTAGTAACATTGAGTTGGATAGATTTTTGCGTTTAACACTGGTAGCAGAGCGTGGTTGGAGAGATCATAATGGCGTCAAGCAAGTGGCCACCTAAGTTCAGTGATGAAAGCGCATATGAAAGCTGGAAGAAGGACATAGACATATGGGTGTGAACTGACCGAACTGCCGAAGAGCAAACAAGCACTAGCTATACACCTTGTCCTTGGAAGGGCGCGCCAGAGTGGCAACCTCGGAACTGGAGACAAGCGATCTAAAAAAAGAAAATGGTGTGAAAACTATCATAGAAAAACTTGACAGTTTGTTTATTGCTGAAAAAGGGCATCGGCAGTTTACGGCCTTTCAAGAGTTGTATAATCTCAGATCAGAGAATACGGAAATAAGGAAGTTTGTTTCTGAGTTTGAGCGCACATACTTTAAGTTCAAGAAACAAGAAATGGAACTACCTGATCCCGTAATGGCGTTTATGCTTCTTGCATCATGTGGTTTAAGTGACAGTGAGCAGCAACTAGTGATGTCAGCAATCGCAGAGGTATCGTATGATAATATGAAATCTACGTTAAACAGAGTGTTTTCTGGCAACATCGGAGAAAAAGATAGTAAGGGTGTGCAGGAATTAACAAAACCAGTCACTGAGATAAAGAGTGAGCCGGTCTTCATGACTAAGGACGAGGGTGGCACTGCAGAAACACCAGAGAGTGCTCTGTATGTTAGGGGGTACCAGCGTGGAAGAGCCAGACTACGTGGTGAGGGTGGTGCAGTGAGAGGCCGTGGAGGATGGTCACATTCAGCAAGAGGACAATCACGGAGGAAACAAAACCCAATTGGTCCAGATGGCAAGGTGTCAAGGTGTGTAATATGTGATTCCCGATTCCATTGGGCTCGTTACTGTCCAGATGCGTACGAAAATTCCGGAGGTTCGGAAGGCAACGAAAAAGGTGAAAAATCTTCGGAAACAAACAGTGAAAGTGTTCACTTGTCCCTGTTTGTTGGGTACACAGGAAATGGCGATAAGGAAGGAAAACTTAATAAGCTTGTAGATGAGGCCAAGGGATGTGCGTTATTGGACTCAGGTTGCTCAACTACGGCGTGTGGAGTTGACTGGTTGAGTAATTTTGTTTGTGGTTTAAGCGATTATGAACGTAAACAAGATTGTGGAAAATGAATCATCATCCACATTCACGTTTGCAAGTGGTAATACAGTGTCTTCCATCAAACGTGTTTGTCTTCCTTGCTCTATTGGCGGAATCAGCGCTACCGTGACTACAGACGTGGTGAGTTGTAACATACCACTATGTTGAGTAAACGCTCAATGAAGAAGGCTAAAATGATCATAAACTTTGGAACAGATCAGGTAAATGTGTGTGGGAAATTGATTGATTTGAAGACATCGTCATCGGGTCATTATTTAATGCCGGTGTCAGCTTGACTAGGAGAGTGTTGCCAAACCATAGCGCTGGCAACACTGTGGGGAAGCGATGTGAGAAAGACTGCTTTGAAACTACACAAACAGTTTGGCCATCCTACAGCTTCAAGGTTAATTAACAAACTTGTGAAAGATGCTGGCATTAATAATTTGGAAATTAAAAAAGCCATTGAAAAAGTAAACATAGAGTGTGAAGTGTGTCACAAGCTAAAGAAGGCCAGACCACGTCCTGTTGTGTGCATCCCACGGCGAGTAGTTTAATGAAGTATTGCAATGGATTTAAAGATTTGGGGAAAGAAATATTTGTTGGTGATCATAGACATGGCAACCAGGTACTGTGCTGCCACAGTCATTAGTGACAAGCATGGAACAACCATTGTGAGTGAGTTATTTAAAAAGTGGATTAGTATTTTTGGTGCACCGCAAAAAATTCTAACAGACAATGGCTGTGAATTCAATAATGATGATATGAGGGTGCTAGGAGAAACATTTAACATCAAGGTGATGACAACCTCTGCAGAGAGTCCATGGAGCAATGGAGTGTGCGAGCGACAGAATGCTGTGATTGGCGACACTGTGGAAAATCATGGATGACAGTAAATGTAGCTTGGAAGTGGCTTTGGCATGGGCAATATCTGCAAGAAATGCGTTATCCAATCACTCAGGGTTCGCACCCAACCAGCTTGTTTTCGGTCATAATCCTGGATTACCCAGTGTGTACACGAATAACCCACCAGCTTTAGAATTAGTACATCAGAAATTGTGAGAGACAATTTAAATGCATTACACTTGGCTAGACAGGAGTTCATCAAATCAGAATCAAGTGAACGTTTGAGGAGAGCTTTGCGACACAACATACGTGCAAGTGATGTCAATGAACTCGAAAATGGTGATGAAGTATTTTATAAAAGAAATGACAGCCCTGAATGGCATGGCCCGGGTATCGTTATTGGCAAGGATGGGAAGCAAGTTTTTGTGCGACACGGTGGTGTTTACGTAAGAGTACACGAGTGTAGGTTAGCGCATCCTCCCGCTAACAGCCCAATAGTGAAAGATATGTGTAGCGTTGCTCCAGAGACAGTGCAAGAGGAAAGAAAACAAGCGTTCGCTTTGTTACAACCATGAGTTGTGTGAGGAAGACTCTGAGGATGAAGAGTCTGTGAATAAGTCCGCAGAAGTGGAGATCGAAGAGGTGGATGCATCTGAATATGCAGAGTGAAAATATAGAAATAGCGACAGAAGCAGCATCAAAGGATACATCAAGGCTTTCAGTTGGTGAAAGGGTAAGAGGTATACACGTTGAAAGTGGTGAATTCAGGTCGGGTAAAATTGTCAGCGAGCCGGTAAAGCTACTGGAAAATACAAGAACTGTTATAATTTAAATGTGGGACTATGATGGAAGTATCTCTTGGGCAGATTTGAGTAAAGATTTTAGTGATTTAGAAATTGTTGATGACAACACTGAGATGATGGTTCTATTTAATTCGGATCAAGTCTTAAGTGCCAAGGAAACAGAAATTCAGAACTGAAGGTATAATGATGTCTATGAAGAGGTGAATGATGTTGGACAAGATGCACTATCAGTTCGATGGGTTATTATGAAAAATTAAAAGGGGGAAAACCAGTGGTGAAAGCTCGTTTAGTTGCGAGAGGTTTTGAAGAAGACAGCACAGATTTGAAAAAAGATTCTCCTACGTGCTCCAAGGAGGCGGTGCGTTTGGCTTTGTCACTGGCCGCTACACGTCACTGGGACTGCCACACAATGGATATAAAAGCAGCATACCTGCAGGGGGACAAGATTGAAAGAATTGTACACCTGCGTCCTCCACCAGAGTTTGATGAAGGTAAGCTGTGGAGGTTAAAGAAGACTGTTTACGGCTTGTGTGATGCCACTCGACAGTGGTATTTGAGTGTTTAAAAATCGGCTGCTGCTAAATCTGGGGAGCTAAAGTGTGTACACTTGATCCGGCGCTGTTTTGGTTACGTGACGGCAAAGCTGAAGGAGTGGTGTGCATTCATGTCGATGATTTATTGTGGGCAGGAACACCAGAGTTTAAGCGACAAGTGATTGATCAGTTGAGAGACATTCACCATAGGGAGCTCAGAGACTAAGGCCTTCAAATACGTTGGAATAAATGTTGTATCAAACAAGAATGGCAGCATAGCTCTTGACCAGTTTCAGTATGCAATGACCTTGAAACCAATACCTGTGAGTAGACAACGGGCTGCGGTGAAGTCTGCAGAGCTGTCTGACTCGGAGAAATCAGAGTATAGAGCTATGATTGGACAGTTAAGCTGGATTGCTACTCACACCAGACCTGACATTTTCATTTGACGTGTGTGAGTTAAGTGGGTTACGTTGCAATGCAACAGTGTCAGATTTAATGCGACTCAACAAAGTCATAGAGAGAGTAAAGACTGATAATGTTAAATTGTATATGCCAAGGATGAGGAATCTTGAAGAGTGTCACCTCGAGTGTTTTTCCGATGCCTCGTTTGCCAACTTAAAAGGAAATGGATCACAAGGAGGATTCGTGATTTTCTTACGGGATAATGATATGGAGAGATGTCCAGTATTCTGGCAAACAAGAAAAATTAGAAGAGTGGTCAAGTCCACCCTATCAGCTGAAACAATGGCACTTTTGGAATGTGCAGAGGCTGCAGTATACCTGGCTAGAATTCTGTGCGAAATTTCTGGATGTAGGAGCATGAAAATAAAATGTTTCGTTGACAATAAAAGCCTTGTTGACGCTCTTCATTCCTACAAGAATGTGGAAGATAAGAGATTGAGAATTGACATAGCTGTTTTGCGAGACATGCTAGAACGTGGTGAAATTACGGAAGTGGTCTGGGTAGATACATCACAGCAACTTGCTGATTGTCTGACAAAGAGAGGGGCGTCGACCGAGCAGCTACGTGCTGCGGTCAGCAGAGAATGAATGGAGACGACAGCAGTTAAAACTCTCCTTCCAAGACAAAGAAAGAAGGGGGAGAGTGTTAGTGTTTCTGCATATAACGTAAGATATGCAGCTAAATAAAAGATTTAATTTTGTATATGTATATTCGTTATACAATCTGTGCGCATGTATCACGTGGTACGTCACGTGACATGCCATGACGTCATCACAAGGAATGTAGGCCGTGAATGATTGGACCTGCGGCAGTCTTCTAGGAACAGACGAGTTAGTAACATTGAGTTGGATAGATTTTTGCGTTTAACAGTACCCTTGCCCCTATGCAAGGAACATGAGTGAATAAGGCTGCAGACAAACCTGAAATGTCCTCGACCAGCATTGCTGAAATCTTTACGGGTACCACCAAACAGCTGCAAGAGTATTCCCTTTTTGATATCTTCATTCTCATAAATTGAAGGAGCAATGGCCCTCGCTAGACGTTCATATACATCAGGTTTACGTGATAGTTCTCTCAACAGTTCAATTCGCTCTGGGGTGAAACGAGGGGTCTCTCTGAAAAATATAAAAAATCATAAATTTTTCAGTCCTTCCAAATCTTGCCCAGCATAATGTGTAATGTGGATTCACATTAGAACTTATCTGTAAGATCTGAGTAGAAATAAATATTTAAAAATTGCTTATTGCACTGAATACGAAATGGATATTTTTTTACTCATGAAGACATCTTCAAAACCTCTTCATAAAAAGGCAGTTAAAGTGAAGTTTGTATCTAAATCCTTACATTATGCACAAATTTCATCCTGATAAAAAAAAAGCACAAAGGTATACACTTTTATCTGAAACTTCTCTTGGAACTAACTCTTTTTGTCTAAAAATTAGACTAAATGATATATAGAAGCTAGACATCAATGAAACAGTACCTGTTGTAAAGTATAGGGTGTGTCTACACCACAGTAAAATGTCAAAAATTTTGGCAACTTCCTGTACTGTATATCACAACCAGGATGAAAAGAAGACAATGACTGTGGAAATGACTCTGGGGCAAATGCTGGATAATCATATAAAGCATTGGTTAGGACACCAATAAGTCATTACCTTCTATTCAACGTATTTGGGTTGTGTCCAGTTACTTAGTACGGACACACCTAGACAGTAAATCTTCAGCAAAAGAAAACAGAAATCTCCTTAACATACCCTTCTTCTTTTCCATGAAGTCTCTTTGTATCCACTTTCCTGAAGTGAATGACATCAATGTGTGTTTTGTAAACACTTTTAAGATTACGCATTCTTGGGTTCACCCTGAGTGGAGTGGCTCTGTAAATACCAGTAACAGTAACCCTGTCTCCAGGCTGCACACCGTCAACAAGATCATTGTGTGCGTATACAAGAACAGTGTGAGGAGTTTGACCAGGAGGCATATCATCTGTTAACAAAAGATTTTTCAGCTCATTATATACCTTCTATTTTTCCTGTGTAAAATGGCAATATATATATATGTATGCATCTCTACTATTATCACATAACATAACTATCAATTATAACTGAGGAGGTCTTTTTAAAGTTTCTTCAGGTATTAAGTTGATTTTTCAAAATGAAAATTAATATATTTTTCAAAATAAAGCAAACCCAACATGTGGTGAAATTTTGTGAAGGACAATTAAACAAGAGTACACAAATTATCAAGAACAGCTTCAATATAGAAGCTGCTTTCTGACATCATTTTGCTGCACTGTATATACTCAACAGAAACTAATTCTATTTCAATTCCCAGATTAATTCCAACATTCCTAAGAGTATTTTCAACTTGCCTACACCACCCAAAAAAATTTTATGGGAATCAATATAAAGCAGTCAGCCTTTTACAAGAGATAAGATTCAACCAATCCCTTGAAAATAAAGCACAAAAATCAAAAATAAATTAAGAGCAGGGAAACATTCCATTACCTGGACTTTCCTGGAGTTTGATCATCTGTTTATCAGAGAACTGAGATCGGTTGTGAATTAAAGTGAAAGTGTGCGTTGTGTTACAGTGGGTGCACAAAGTGGGTTCAGCAATCCGACCACGTTCAATTTCAACTGTTGTTGTGAAGGAACAGACATGACACCGGAAGAAGGCTTCCCTCATTTCCGGAATAATGTTTGAAGTACGAATTACCATGCCAGCAATGGTGATGAGCTGGTCAATATCTAAGAAAAAATAAATAAATAAATAAAAATAACATACACATACATGCTGATAAAAAGATTAATGAATACAATTACCATTTTAGCATAACATACATACCTGTCTTGGACTATCACACACACACAAAAAGGCTAATTTAAAACTATACATCTTGTAATCAAACAAACATGGAATTTTTATAGGAAAATTATTGTATACATACCAGGGAACCTAGTTGTATAACTGATTGGTAAGACACTACAATAAAAATAAAAATTAACTGAAACTTGACCATTCTGGCAGCAATGTTCTTACCACTATTAATTTAAAAGCTTTTAAGAACCTTTCAAAAGAAAATTCATGTGAACCATTAACACCTAAATACCAGGCAATGTAACGATGCACATGTGCAATGCATACTTAGATGTCTAAGCTGCAATAGGATGTACAAGCAAATTTTTAAAGAAAGTATTTTTTCTATCTCATATTAGTTTCTCTAATTCTAAATATGAAGTTTTTATGATAAAACGAAGTTTAAATGTATACTTACCTGGCAGGTATATATATAGCTATATTCTCTGTTCCACCTGGCAGAAATTTTCAAAACTCGCGGCAATCGCTAGTAACCTATTAGTAGTTCAGGCAACCACCACCCCGTTACCGTGGTGCTAGCGCTAGGAACCGTTCCCAATTGGGGCCAGATTTTCTCTGAACCCTGTCCCCTGAGGGGAGGCGGGTGGGAATTAAATTATATATACCTGCCAGGTAAGTATACATTAAACTTCGTTTTATCATAAAAACTTCATTTTAATGTATGACACTTACCTGGCAGGTATATATATAGCTGATTGACACATTTGGAGGTGGGTCAAGGACAGCAACATTCTTAGAGTATAAAAAATAAATATTATTAAAATATTATTAAAACTCCAGGTTCCTTACCTGCTAAGGTAGCTGACTTCATAGGTCCTGCCTCTAAGCCTGCTTAAACCTTAGTAGCTCTCAACAAGGAAGTGTCCTGTCTGTTGAAGAAGCTAAGACTGGAACTGACAACTGGACGTGACCAATGTGTTGACAGATCCTTACAGCCCTCTTATGCCACGGCATTCAAGCTAGTAACAGATCATTTACCTGAACTACACACACACCATCACCCGATAATACTAACACAACTGAGAAAAGTACCGCACCCTTTTCTCAGACGACCAAGAAACAAACAAACACCATCACCTAATAAAAACAACTAGCTTACAAGAAGGTTATGGGGTAGTAACTCCTTTGCCCAATACTGTACCCGAGGACACGTATGGACCTAGCGTCTGACAATTATCGAAGGTTGTCTGAACGTCCTAAGATAATGAGACGCAAATATTGAATTAGTTCTCCAATATGTTGATTCAATAATTTCCTTGAGGGCTAAATTCTTTTTAAAAGCTAATGAAGTCGCCACTGCCCTGACTTCATGAGCCTTCACTTTCAAAATACCAAAGCTCTGCTCTTCACACAACATATGAGCCTCTTTAATTAACTCTCTCATGAAGAAGGCTAGAGCGTTCTTCGTCATGGGTCTAGTGGGGTCTTTAACTGAACACCACAGAGCATCAGACCTCCCTCTGATAACTCTTGTTCTTTCTAAATAACATCTCAATGCTCTCACTGGGCAGAGAACTCTTTCTTGCTCGTTACCGACCAATTCAGCTAGACCCAAAACTTCAAAGGATCTTGGCCAAGGATTAGCTGGATCCTCATTCTTGGCCAAGAAACCTTCTTGGAATGAACACACTGCATTGCCGTGTCTCCATCCCACCTTCTTCGATATGGCCTGAAGCTCACTAACTCTTTTAGCAGTTGCCAATGCTACTAAAAAGATAGTCTTCTTAGCAAGATCTCTCAGAGAGGATTCCTCTAACGGTTCGAATTTGCTAGAAGTTAAATACTTCAAGACCACATCCAGGTTCCACGCAGGTGGCCTGCCTTCTGATTGTTTCTTCGTCCCAAACGACCTAATCAGATCTCTCAGATCTAAGTTATTCGAGATGTCTAGATCCCTGTGCCTAAACACTGAGGTTAGCATACTCTTATAACCTTTAATTGTCGAAACTGACAAGTGTAAATCCTTCCTCAAGTAAAGAAGGAAATCTGCGATTTGGGTCACAGAGGTACTGGATGAAGACACTTTCCTGTTTTTACACCACTTCCGGAAATTGTCCCACTTCGACTGATACACCGTGATTGTGGAGGTTCTTCTGGCTCTAGCCACTGCACTGGCCACCTCTCTAGAATATCCCCTCGCTCTGACCAGACGTTCGATAGTCTGAACGCAGTCAGACCCAGAGCGAGGGTATTCTTGTGAAACCTGTCGAAGTGGGGTGTTTGAGTAAATCTACTCTTAGAGGAAGAGTCCTTGGCGTATCTACTGTCCATTCCAGTACCTCTGAACCAACTTTGGGCCGGCCAAAACGGGGGCTACTAAGGTCATCCTCGTTCCTTTGCTCTCCCTGAACTTCTTCATCACTTTCCCCAGCACCTTGAACGGAGGAAAAGCGTACAGATCTAAGTTTGACCAATCCATCAAGAACGCATCTACCGCCACTGCTTCCTGGTCTGGAATCGGAGAGCAATATGTTGGTAACCTCTTTGTTCTGGCTGTCGCAAACAGATCCACTACCGGACGGCCCCACAACTTCCACAGGCTCTGGCAAACCTCCATGTGTAACGTCCACTCCGTCGAGAGAAGTTGCTCTCTCCTGCTCAACAGGTCCGCACCCACGTTCTTCTCTCCTTGTATAAACCTGGTGAGTATCACGACCTTTTCCTCTTCTGCCCAAAGCAGAATTTCTTTTGCCAGATTGTAAAGGGGAAAAGAATGAGTTCCCCTTGCTTCCGAATATATGCCAGAGCCGTGGTGTTGTCCGAGTTGACCTGCACTGTCTTGTTTCGAATCAACTCTCTGAAGTGCTTCAAAGCCAAGAAAATTGCCAACAGTTCCTTCCTGTTTATGTGCCACTTTGTTTCGTCCTTGTTCCAAAGTCCCGACACCTCTTGAGGGCCTAATGTCGCTCCCCAACCCGCGTCCGACGCGTCGGAAAACAAGACGAGGTCTGGGTTCTTCTGCTGAAGCGACATCCCTCTTGCTAACCTGCCTGGAGTTAGCCACCACTTTAATTCCTCCTTTACTTCGGTCGGAATTAGAAACTGGAAGGAATCCGGTTGCGATTTTCTTGGCCATGAATCCTTCAGGAAAAACTGAAGAGGTCTCATTGTGCAGTCTTCCTAAAGAAATGAACCTCTCTAGTGAAGAGAGTGTGCCCAGTAGACTCATCCACTCTCTTGCAGAGCATCGGTCTTTCTTTAGAAAATCCTGCACCTTCTGAATGCATTGGGCTTGCCTTTCGGGGGACGGAAAAGCCCGAAAAGTCACTGCCGATATCTGAATCCCCAAATAAACTATCTGTTGTTTGGGCTCCAAATGGGACTTTCCCATATTCACTACCAGACCTAGGTCTTTTGCTAAGTCCAATGTTTGACTTACGTCCTCCAGACATTGACTTCTCGACTGGGATCTTATCAACCAGTCGTCCAGATACAAAGACACTCTGATCCCTCTTAAATGTAGCCATCTCGCCACATTGGACATCATCCTCGTGAATACTTGAGGGGCTGTGCAAAGGCCGAAGCATAGGGCCTTGAACTGAAAGACCCTGTCCTGAATCACAAACCTTAGATACTTCCTGCTTCCTGGATGAATCGGAATATGAAAGTATGCGTCTTGTAAGTCCAGAGTCGCCATCCAGTCCCCTGGACGTACCGCTGCCAGTACTGAATCGTTCGTCTCCATAGTGAACTTGGTCTTTTCTACGAAAAGATTCAGTTGACTTACGTCCAGCACTGGCCTCCAACCTCCCGAGGACTTTGCAACCAGGAACAGACGGTTGTAAAATCACCCGGAGATTCGTGATCCAGAACAGGTTCTATTGCTCCTTTCTCTAGCATGGAAGCTACCTGCTCCCACAGAGCCGCTTTCTTCTCTAAATCGTTGTAATTTGCCCCGAGGGCTCTCGGAGATGTTGCGAGAGGAGGTCTTTTCACGAAAGGAATCTTGTACCCTTCCCGAGCTACGTTGACAGCCCAGGGATCTGCCTTCATTTGTTGCCAAACTTCCCAAAAACCTTGAAGTCTGGCTCCACTGTCGACTGGAGGACCGAGTTCTCATTCTTTAGAGGGGGTATTGGCTCCTCTTTTCGCGGGTACTCTCTTACTACCCCTAATGCTGGGTCGAGCGAATGTTCTTCCTCGAAAGGGCTGTTGCGACGGTCTAGTCTCCTTTGGCGTCTTCTTCACCAACTTGGTTGGTAAGAACTTCTTAACCGAAGACGAAAGAAGATCTTGAGTGGCTTTCTGCGAAAGGGATAGAGCTATATCCCTAATCACCTCTGAAGGAAACAGCTGTTTCGAAAGGGGAGAGAACAGTAACTCCGATTTCTGAGAGTTAGAAACTCCTTTTGAGGCGAACGAACACAACAGCGATCTCTTCTTAAGCACTCCTGCTGTGAATAACGAAGCCAGCTCATTCGTTCCGTCTCTAAGAGCCTTATCCATGCAGGACATAATGCTCTTAGCTGTTTCTAAGTCCTGCGAA
Organism: Macrobrachium nipponense; assembly: GCF_015104395.2. Lineage (NCBI taxonomy): Eukaryota > Metazoa > Arthropoda > Malacostraca > Decapoda > Palaemonidae > Macrobrachium > Macrobrachium nipponense. The sequence continues at coordinate 21,862,865 of NC_061099.1, read as the reverse complement.
TCCTCTTCTCCTATGGAATTCGCTAGCGCTCCCAAAGACCAATCCAAGAAATTAAAGACTTCGAAAGTCCTAAAAATCCCTTTAAATAGATGGTCAAATTCCGAGGACGTCCACCAGACCTTGGCCGACTGTAACGCCTGTCTGCGTGAGCTGTCCACTATACTGGAGAAGTCCCCCTGGGAGGAGGCAGGTACTCCCAGGCCTAGACTTTCTCCAGTAGCGTACCATACTCCTGATTTAGAAGCTAACTTAGCTGGAGGAAAAACAAACGAGTATTTTCCCGCTTCTTTCTTGTCCTTCATCCAGTCATTCACCCGTTGAAGGGCCTTCTTTGCCGAAATTGACATCGTCATTTTCAGGAAGGAGGACTTCTTTGGAGTCCTAGTCTTGGGAAAACTGTGATAAGGGGGATAACGGAGCTGTCGGTTTAAATTCCCCCTCAAAAACAGCAATAAGACGTGAAGTCAGAACCTTATAATCTGAAGAAGGTTCTGTATTCTTTCCTTCAATTACTTCCAACTCTTCTTCTGCTGAAGAAATATCTTGCAAGTCGTCGTCGTATTGACGCTTCGTTGACGGACTAGCGTCCTGCGGCTCGCGAGGCATCGGCGTCCTGCCGCCTCTCGATGTCTTGCCGCCTGTGTCCTGCGGCTACCGATGCGTCTGCGTCCTGCCGCCTGCGTCCTGCGTCCATCGTAGACACGCCTGCTTCCTGCCGCCTGCGTCCTGCGTCCACCATTGGTCCCGCGTCCTGACGTTTGCGTCCTGCTTCTTCCGACACTATTTTCCTCCTAGCGCCAGTGCGCCCTGCGTCCTCGGCGAACGCGTCCTTGTCTTCCCTTTTCGAAGACTTAATGGGAAGGAAATCGTCCTTACGCCTCGAAGATGCTTGTTCAGGAGCATCCCAAGACTTCACCAACACTGCCAACTTGGACTGCATTTCCCGTAAGAAATGCTTCGTACCATCCTCCTGAATGGTAGACGACGAAGGATGAGGATTACGAGCTGGACTGCGACCTAAAGGAGAGCGATCTTGTACTCTACCCGACGGAGAAATACGAGGGGAGGATCCATAAGAAGATGGAGGCGATTCTCCCAAGGCAATACCATGCCGAGACGGACGTATATCGCCAGTGCGATTTGCGTCCTCTCTAGCACGAAAAATCCTTTTCCTCTTGATCGGTACTGCTTCCCCGTCTTCCGAGGATGACAACACCTCAGGACTACTCCAAGCCTCACTATCTTGCACCTGTCTCTCGAGAGCAGTTGATGTCCTGAACGTCCTCTTGAGTGGGTGAGACACCACTGATCCGACGTTCTCGCCTCGGAAGTCGAACCTTCCGAGGACGCACACTTCCCAGTTACGCCTTTCTGCGGCGAACTGCACAGCCTGGGAACTTGCAACAGGACTGTTCGAAGGGACGCCTGACCGTGTCAAAACCTCTCTCGCCTCCCTTCGACTGTCGACATGCCTTCTCCCTTGGGTCTGGGAGCTTGACAGAGGTCTAGGTCTAGGAGCACGAGAGAGACGATCAGACGCCCCCTCCACTACACTTTCACTGACATCGAAAGCACTAACTTTGTCTGTAAGTCGCTGTATCTGGTCGCCCATGGACGCAAGGGCAGCGAACACTTTCACAATATTTGTATCGTTCGTCTCCTCCGATACAGCAGCGGGCGCAGGAGATACCTGGGGAGAAGGAACTACCAATTCTACATTAGAAGGAGCTGGAGAGGAAATACAATCACTCCTTTTACTCGAAGAATTTGACTTCTCACTACGAGAAACAGATCTCCTTACACGATCTTTCTCCAGTCTCTCAACGTATTTCATAAAGACCTTCCATTCCTTCTCTGATAAATTCTCACATTCAATGCATCTATTCTCCCAAGTACACACATTCTCCCTACATTTCTTACAAACGGTATGAGGGTCGACCGAAGCTTTCGGCAGTCTTACCTTACACCCCTCTTTTACACACACTCTAAACATACTTCCAGAGTCAGACATCTTAAAGAACAATCCAAAGCGAATGCCAAGCTAACGTTTCCGAGTACAATACCAAAATCCAAGATCAGTCAGCAACGAGAATGAAAATTCTAGCAGGGAACCACCAACAATGTTGCCGGTTCGGCTGGCAGAGAAAATCTGGCCCAATTGGGAACGGTTCCTAGCGCTAGCGCCACGGTAACGGGGTGGTGGTTGCCTGAACTACTAATAGGTTACTAGCGATTGCCGCGAGTTTTGAAAATTTCTGCCAGGTGGAACAGAGAATATAGCTATATATATACCTGCCAGGTAAGTGTCATACATTAAACATTCATTTATTTTAGTAAACGAAATACATGAACTGTTAGAAAATGCAGGAGAAATTATGAGGGAAACAAAAGTGCATTTTCTTAATATTTTTCAAATACAATTTATTCATTATGTACATTTGAGCCGTTGAAGTTTTCTTATTCAATATACTATAATCATAATTCCTGCTGTTAGTCACTTGCAGATGCAATCTACTAACAGTATTGTATATTGCTCTACTTTGTGGCAGTCATAACAGTAATAAAGTCTACATACACACATCTGCTTAATATAAAAAATAATTATTAAAAACTTATCAATGAAACTTACCTTCAGGATTAAGAGACCGCATATTCTTAGTCTTCTCAGCATTGAAAGGCCGCACCTGAATCTGATGTTCAAGAATAGTGTCGGGATAGCGTTCAAAGAACATCTCATTGATTGCCATGTCAAAAGTTGGAATTACCTGAAAGAGTAAGTTTCACATTTCAACAAAAATTCAAAATATAAAAGTGGACCTATAATATCCATCCAAAAAATAACCTGGAAACTTTTACAAATATGACATACTTACTTCCTGTGGGTAGCAGACAAGCTGACGGTAGAGATCTGAATCATACTGATGGAGGTGAGCACAGTTGATGTTCATAAATGGTTCCTCCAGGGTATGAATCTGAAATACAAATACTTTAATTACAAACATATAACATACAATTCAAGACCACTACATCATAATGATGTATAAACATTTCCTTTACTTATACTGAAGCTCCAATCCAGCCTTGATGACCTAATGAAACAATCAACCCATTAGTATTCATTTGAGCAAACATGTCGATGACACTCAAGTGATTTTCAATAAAAGTAGCACAGCAAAACTTTACCTCCTCTAGTTTCTGTAGGTACAGTGGTTCACTTCTATTCATGCCATCAACCCTTTCATCTTCTTCTGCATCAGGGTCAGTGAAACGAAGCACAAATGTCTTGAAACGATCTTTGCATTCAGATACTACAACATCTGTTCCCCAGATAACTAACTGGGGTCCTTGAGGTGCCTCAGTCTGAGCTGATCCCGCTGGGACCCCTGGAGTAGGTGGAGCACCTTCCACATTAGCATCACTGGCTGGTTCAGAGAGATTGACCTGTGGATAAAATAGGGAATTTTCATCAATAAACAGCAAAGTAATATTGACTAGGGAATTTTCATCAAGAAACAGCATAGTAAATTGAACTGTCTCTAAGAATTTTTATCAAAATATAAAAACATCAAATATGGAACTTATTTAATCATCTAAAAGCCTTTTTAGCTATGGTATTGACACGAAGACTTACTTGGCGCATCCGGCGATCTGAGCGAATATCAGATCTATGACGGATAGGCGTTCCACGTACACCAGATCGTGGAGTGCGGAGAGACGAACCAACACTGCTTGGGGTTCCATAGTTCAGTGGAGAACTTAGATCAATATCGTGTAATGCTGTGGGATGATTGCAAATATTTTCAGTTTTACAACTGGAATTGAATTTACATAAAAATTAAAAAAATATTGAAGTATATAAGACATAACGATAAAGAAAATTAGTACTTTAATTACCGTTGACAATGTGAAAAAAATGGGATTCATTTTATAAATGAAGATACACCCTCTCAGATGCTTACTACAAAAACCCTAAACCAACTTAAACAATCTTAGTTATTGGAATATTAGAGCAAATTCAATATGGTGTATTAATGACAATACATACAAAACTCTGCTTTTTATAAATATTTTGGAAGCTGCCACCTTGCTCTTTAGTGAACAAAAGTCCAGAATAGTTGGCTGTCATTTCAACTGCACCCTGATTCATTCTAGTTACAGACTGGAATATTTGCTGCCTACTGGTTATGTTCATGGTGTTTACAGTTTATTTTTTTATGTTTATTCCCTAAGGGCTGGTACAAAACATATTATCTGTTTTGTATATAAATTGGTAATTACCAAACTAAAGGGGCATGGGGTCTTCAGCTTTACTACCAGTTACATCTTGTAATGCACTGAAGGTATATATAAAAGCTATTTACCTTCAGAATTGCTTCGTAACTTTTATTTTTCCTCTGATCCTATCACTGTATTTCTATCTAAATCTACACGTTCTCCAACCACTGCCCACTGTTAGGAACAAATTCCTCAAGGATAGCCCTCTAATCCAATAATTTTGAAAATACTACTAAGCAGTCTTACCAGGGTTAAGTCGAGCAGGGGCTGGTGAAGTGGCTGGAAGGAGCTCAGACCCAGGTGATGATGGGGGAAGGGGCTGGAGTTCACTGGTATCACTGCGCTTACTCGGGGTTGAGCGTGCACTACGACGGCCAGGGGAGGACATGATGGACAAAACTTAAAAATCTGAAAAAAAATACTTGACATTTTATTGAAAGTTCATTAAAACTTATCACAACTTGAACAGATAGGGTAAAAAACCGCATGGTACAGGGGTGGACCATGTACAACCCCAAAAAAAGTACATTATAACGCATCCTGACATCGGAGATGGGCATCAGTTGCGACTTGTTGTTGGTGAGAAACGGAGCTAAAGACCTCTACTCCGGTGTCAGGACGCGTTATAATGTACTTTTCTTGGGGTTGTACACATTGATCGTACATGGTCCACCCCTGTACCATGCGGTTTTTTTTACCCTACATCTGTAAATTTCCAACATACTACGCTGTAGACTATGATACAGTTTAGCATAGTCACTAACAGCATCACATACCTAAAAATTTAAATTAACCCTTAATGGACAGATACCATCACATGAGTACCAAAAACAGGTTTTGAGTGGTGGGCGGATTACCTCATAGTGGGTAGCATCAATATTACGCAGGATTCACCTTTAGTTTAGCATATGCCAATGAATGCTAAAAAATGTATGAATTGTATTATGTTCAATAATCTCCAGTAGTTACTGTTCTCATTAGGCAAGTATCTAACAAAAAGTATCAGCCTATCATATAGCTAGGATGGATGTATGAGTTTTAGGGCATATAGGATATTAAGTTACCTAAAGACCTATAGTAGGGTAAAATACCATATGGCCTGCCTCTACTGTAGCGCAACTACCTTACTGAAAAGTACTTCAACACGTCAGTAACCCAGGATAGACATTAATCAAGAGCCAGTGTCCATCAAAACACCTCGAGACCTCTATTTTCCTTGTAGTTTTTTCTCCAAAGTCACAAATTAAGGCCATAATTTCCAATTTTCAGGAAGGTGGTCACATTATGGTAGAGGTGGCTGCCAGGTGGCCATTCAGTGTTTTACCATAATTTACAAAATGTTGCCTAAACATTTGCCTAGACTTGGGTAGTAGGTAGTAAACAGCCTAAATTTTAAAAAGTAGCCTCAGGTAGGTTAACTAGCCTATATACCTAGCAGCTAAACAGCATACCTACCGTAATTCAGTTTGAGCATAGGCTTGACTAAAGTAGTATGATTGCAATTTTCTGTACAGGCCTAAAACATGGTACAATACCAAATGGCCACCTGACAGCCACCTCCACCATAGCGCAACCACCTTCAGGAAAATCGGAAATTATGGCATTAGGGGAACCAACCGAGTGGACTAGCTGATCTAGTCTTGCCCGCTTGTTGATCCACCCTCCGAAAAAGTACTTTAACACGTCCTAACACCGGAGATGGGCACCAGTCATGAGTTATCGGGGGTGGGAGCAACACCTTGAGACCTCTACTCTCCTTTTGAAGTAAACAAAAGTACTTTTTCAGAAGGTGGATCAACAAGCGGGCAAGACTAGATCAGCTAATCCACTCGGTTGTTTCCCCTACCCTAATTTGAGACTTGGAGAAAACACTTTACTTCAAAAGGAAAGTAGAGGTCTAGAGGTGTTGTTTCGACAGACGCTGGCTCTTGACTAATATCTATCCTGGGTTACAGGAAGTGTTAAAAGTACTTTTATGGGAAGGTGTTCGCGCTACAGTAGAGGCCGGCCATTTGGTATTGTAGGTACCCTATAGCTATTTGAACAGCAGCTTGACTACAGTATGATTATAGTTTCCTGTACAGACCTAAACTATAATAAGGCAATCAAAGGCAGCATTACCTAGTTTACTTTCGTGTACCGTATTACGCTACTCCATCCCACTGGAAGTTGGACGGGTACTTACTTTACCGTTACTACTAGGCTACTAGGTAGCCTACCCGCGCAAAGGTAGTAAGCCATAATGTTTTTAAGGGGCTAAAACTATGGTATGGCTCACGATCTATCTATTAAAGTATGGTGAATAGCCTAAAGTATTCATCGTACGGAGGACGATCCCACGATACGCTAACCTAAGACATCCGGAGATGAGGCTGGGTGATAACTAACCACAATTCATGCATAAATCCGTCGCTATGCACTCATATTCCCACATTTTACCATCACAAGTGAATTTTACATTGATTCAAGGCATTACAAAGTAAACACACGGATAGTTACCAAAATTGCAGGTAAAAAGACAAGAGCCGACTTCCCTGGCAACGGATGGCTGTGATGCTTTTCCCGCCTCACGATGGAAGGCTACCAACCAGCCAGCAAAACAATAGGAAATCGTAATAGCTCATCAATATTAACAGATTTTTAAACAAACCTTTAGCTATTTTGCCATAAAATACAATCATTTTATTATATTATATAACTACATGGAATAATTAAAAATTAAATACATTGCATAAGTTCAGGCTGTTATATTTTATAAATATTATACAAGGAACCTTTACTAAAAACAAATTCCACATGGTAGAAGGGATTGTTGAGCGCATTCATTGTAGGTCCAATGTAGAAAAACGCGCGAAAGTTCCCTCTGTGGCCGTGATCAGGGCCAACGCTATAGGGTGTTCTCTAGAATTTGTCCCTAATATTCAATACAATTGACCCTGCGCCTTACGGGCTGCTATGAAGCAAGAGCCCGTGCTAGCACAAGGCTGGGTGAATCTAAGACGACCTTGTGCCTTGTCTATGAAGTTTGTGCTAGCGTTTCCTAAACAAACTAATTACACACAGTCACAGTGGATGCCGTAATTTTTTTTTTTATTTTGAGTGAAGTGTTAAAAAAAACTGAGATGCAGTACCTTCTGCCTCGATACTTCTCTTTAGAGTAAGAACCAACTCATTACCACTTAATATAAAGAGACATCAGAATGGGAACACCTTTTGTCCTTTTTGTGATCATATAGAAGAAAATATATTTCATTTTCTATTATATTGTTTTGCTTACAGAGAAGAACGAATTACAATGACCTTCAGCAACCATATGAAGAATATGAAAGTGGTATTTTGGAAAATTTCTATTTAAAGAAGAACTTAATTAGATTTAAAAAAAAGACCTAAAATCAGATGTGGAAGAAAGGAGAAAAAAGAATTAAAGAGCTTAAAAACATAAAATATACCGCTGTTGTAAAGGCAAAGTCTCGACTCGTAACCGAGTCACCATTCAGTACCAGTATTAAAAGAGTAATATACTAATATACAACGTCTGATTCAGTATCGATGATGTGGAGAATATGGAGCACATAGAAGGAATTAAAAATAGTTAAGAATATTAAATACCTAGGAGTGACAATTAACAACATGAAAGACTGCTTCAGAGAACAGATAAAAAGGGGCCAAATTAAAGCAAAGCAGATGGCAAATATGGCTAATGCAGTCATCAGTAATAGCTGTAGCAGAGTAAAAGTGGGAAAATTGTACTGGAAAGGACTAGCGATGCCATCATTCATGTATGCCATGGAAGTCATGAAACGACAAGAAAACTATAAATGAATTTCAGAAGATAGACAATCCAGTATATAGAGCCATTTTGAAAGCGCCAAGTTACACAGCAAGTTGTGCGTTAAGATCTGAAATAGGGGCCTCTTCCTGCCACCTAAGAGATATGGAGAATAAACTATTCTACCTGAAGCATGCACTGAAGAGTGGTGGAAATAGGCTCCTATATGAGATAACCATGGATCAGTATAAAAAAAACTGGATAATGCAAGTAAAAGAGTATATGAAAGAACTAGACATAAACTTAAGTAAAATTGAAGCGGTTAAAGACAAACAGTTAAGAGAAATAATAAACAATTGGGACAGAAAAGCATGGCAGAAAGAAATTAATGAAAAGTCAACGTTAAGAATCTACAGAAAATATAAAGAAAACATAAGAGAAGAAATCTGGTATGACAACACTGAAAAAACAATGCTGATCAGTAGGGCCAGACTAGGTATACTAGGATTAAATGATAGAAATAGGATAAAAGGAGAAGATACAAAATGTTTTTGCTGTGAGGAACAAAATGAAAATTTAGAACATTTCTTACTTTACTGTCCAGCATACAATGAAATTAGAAATAGATATAGCTTTATGCAGCAACTATGTCAAGAAAACAAAGAGGAATTAGTAGCAAATATACTCTTATTGGTAGTTCTACTGAGGGAGGAAGTGGAGAATGGGAAAGATTTTATAAAAGAAATGTGGTATTTCAGAGAGAAGAAACTCAAACAAACACAAACAAAGGAGGAATAAAAGAAGCAAGGGAGCCGTTTCAAAGACATATCCCACCTACTACTACTACTTGCTTGTTCTGGAAGTAGATAAGAATTATCACAGAAATCTTATAAAAATTGCGTTTGTTATAATCATATGACATAACTTCATGGCAGTTCATATCACAAATAATGTCATGACATAGACTAAATATCCTTCACGCAAAAGGGGCATCACGTTTGTTAGCGTTAAGCTAAATAAATGGTTTGATGCCTGATGAATAAAACGTAGAGCAAATACTTTTGCTTAGATTTTACAGCATTTGCTTCACTTCCAATGGATAAAAGAAAGCAATTGCTTATGCTTCGGAGCAATAGCTTTAAAAACTTTAAGGCAGCTCTTGAGGTGCTTAAGTCTTGAAACAGCAGTGAACCTTGCATTATGGAAGATTTTCTTCAAATTTAAAAGGGAAGCTCATCGAAATTGTTGTATCGTATATATATATGTTATACATTGCTACTTTCAAAATGCATATATCCCCTTTGTGACTATAAAAATGTTATGTAGAATTGTGTAACATTTTTTCAGATTCTTAGATAGCTTAGAGATAGGATGTTTTAAAATGTGTGTTCAGATTTCGCATAACATAATGTAAAAGAATATATATATATATATATATATATATATATATTATATATATATATATATATATATATAATGTAGAATGTAAAAAGAGAGAGATTTTCTTTGTCCGTTCAAAGCTATAATTGTTTCAGTAACTTTTCATCTCCCTCAGATTAAGAGGGCTCGATTCTTCGCGTTGTTATCAAAACATGTCAATCTTAATTATCGCTCAACCTCCGTTTCGATCAGGTGCGTGTCTGTTGAGCAGAATCGTCTCATACGTGTATGTCTTTGTCAAAGCCACGTGCACATTTCACATTTTTGTATGAGATTTCGTAAGATTTCGAAGCTTCTATAAGCATTATTGTCTCAAAACGTTTTGTCATCTGCCCTGTCCAGTTTCCGTAAGGAAAAGAGATTCATTATATCTTAGGACCGCGAGGCGTTCAGACATCTCTCTCTCTCTCTCTCTCTCTCTCTCTCCATCGCATAGCACTTCTGATCTTAAAGTAACATAACGTAAACTGGTCACTCGTAACTTAGAATTTCATATTTATATTTCTTAGAGTTTGTTTAGTGTTATTTAGTGTTTTTGTGGAATCTGAACAAACATTGTTTCGTAACGGCGCCTGGTTTATGGTAAAGTGAAACAAGCCTGCAGCAAAGAAAGAAGTGTGTATATTTTTATTAGTTGCAACTAATAACTAATAACAGATAGGAACTGTGGTTAACTAATAACTGATAACAGATGGTTGTGAAGGTTTGGTAAAAACTGATGGTTACAATGTTTTGAGTGAAAAAGATTTACACTTACACATTGATATTTTTGTGTTTTGTGTTTGTTCCATTGCTTGTGCACTTGTTCATTTTCTTATTGAAGTGTGCCTTCTTATTTTATGTTTTCATTTGCATTTACAATTTAATTGACTTAGTTATTTTCATTGCTTAATCATTGCACATTTAATTAAATTTAACACTTGTGAATTAATTTGCATTTACTTAGATTTCTTTTCAAGTTTTATTGTTGTTTAGCACTTGTGAATTAATTTCAAATTTTCAATTATTGCCTAACACTTTTGAATTTTAATTGAATTAATTTTCTTGAATTTTGTGATAAATTAATTTTGATTTAATTTTACTTAATTGATTCAAGCTTGAATTAATTAAACATTACTTTGTTTCCAAGTAACAGTAATTTTCCCTGATATTGTGAATTTTACTTATAAATTTTGAGTTTAATAATAAATTTTTGTATTTGAAATTTTTATAAGTATTTCATTTCTAACCAGTATATTTGCATATGATTATGATTATGTTAGGTAGAAACATACAGTGTTAATTGATCTGCTTTCCTTCAATTTACTTGAAGTAACTTAGAACCAGGGAAGTACTTAGACTTCTGAAATTAGGGAAATACTTAGACTTTTAAAGTTGTTGATGGAGTGATGCCCTTTGATTAATTTAATTACTTACAAGATTACCTCACACCTGTTTTGATGAACTTAGTCTGATTTTCTGCAATACTGGTAAGTAGTTAAGGTATCACTGTTGCCTTTGTAGTATTCAGTCGTTTAATACCTGTTATGAGGGTTCAGGTGCCTGGCTTTTGGTGAGGTAATAATTGATGAATGGTAACCAGATACTTGGCACTTCGTAACATTGTATTAATGGTGCCCAGAGACCCGGGAAAGCAGATTTCATTATCACTCTAGAATATACTGGTGGTGTTAGGGATATATTTTGTTAGGAGAGTGACCATATAATTTTGTTTTGCATTTATTGTATAGAATTGTAAGTTGATAACTTAGAGGAAAATGGCTCAGTTCAAGATTCAGGAATTTTTAGCAGCCCCTTCCATCCAAGTTTTGTCTGAAACTACTCTGACTAAGGCACTGGAGCGCTTTAGCAGTGGCAGGTGGTGGTTATGTGTCTACTAGTATGGTAAAGGCACAAATAAGATGTATTGCTATGGAATCATTGATAAACTCTGGTAGAATAACTGATGAAGATGAGTTAGAATTGGCTCAAGAGTTGTTGAATGTAGCACATGCTGATCTCATAAATAAGCAAGCAGAAAAGAAAGAGAAAAGTGATACAGAGTTAGAGCTTAGACGCATTGAAGCAGAAGAGAATTTGATTAAGCTAAAAATGCTTGCTGAAAGAGAGAGAATAGACAGGAAAAACAAGAAAGAAGAGAAAGAGAAGAAGAAAAAGCAACAGAAGAGGAAAGAGAAAGGATAAAAGAGGAAAGAGAAATCGCAAGACATGAAAGGGAAATGGAATTAATAAAAGCTAGATCCACATTACCTGTAATATCGTCTAACCCTAACCAAGGTAATCAAGACCCTGTATTTGATGTAGTGAGAGTACAGAAGTTAATCCCTAAGTTTACTGAAGAAGCTCCAGATGAGTTTTTTGATCACTTTGAGAAAGTGGCTCCAGGTATGGGATGGCCAGAGGATAAATGGTCAGTTTTGCTACAAAGTGTCTTGATTGGTAAAGGGAGAAGTGCTTATCTAGCCTTAACAGCTGATCAGTGTAAAGACCGCAAGGTACTTAAACACAGTGTGCTACAAGTTTACCAGATGACCCCAGAATACAACAATGAAAGATTCAGAAATTTAAGAAAAGATGAGAAGGGAAAACATTCTTAGATTATGCTTTACAAAGTGAGAAGGTGTTTCAAACGTTGGGTAGGAGCTGCTAAAGTAAAAACTTTTGATGAGTTAGAAGAGTTACTTGTTCTTGAACAGTATCTTAAGGGAACTCCTGAACATATAAGAGCCTATTTAAGAGAGAGAGAGGGGAAGAAACTTGACAAAGCTGCTACACTGAGTGAAGATTACAATATAATCAGTAGTAAACGTAATTACAATGTCAAGTACCAGAGTCAACAATGCCCAGGTTTTAAGTCTTATCCAAATAACAGGAACAAATTTAATGGGAAACCTACAAGTGATACTACCAAGAGTACACAAGGTAATACAACTCAGCAAGCTAATGTGAAATCCTCATCCAGTTTTTCAAGACAGTTACAGAAAACCTAATGTTGTCTGTTTCAAGTGTGGAAGAGTAGGACACTACAGTCAAGAGTTGTTACCGGAATCAACAGACAGTCAAAACCAGTTGATCAAGTTGTAAAAGGTGACCAGGTTAAACAAACTACGAAGATCAGTGTGGGAAAGAATCAGACTCCAGAGAAGAATGAAACTAAACAAGCTGAATGTTTAGCAACCAGTGGAAATGTTACCTCAAGCAGTGAGTGGCTTAGCAGTGTGGAGGCTTTTAAGCCATATATCTATGAGGGTATGCTGTCAACTCAAGAAGGAAGTATGCAGGTACCAGTCAAGATATTACGTGATACAGGGAGTAACCATAGTGTGGTAGTACATGGTTCTCACCCTCAGTTGGAGAAGAGTCTCACAGGAGATTCAGTTATTTTGAAGGGTATAGGAGGAGAGGAAGTAATTCCTATATTGCCGCTTACACCTGTCATGTGGAATTGGTGACAGGGAATGTTGATTTTGCTGTAAAGGACTCACTGGCTGTGGAAGGTGTACATGTTCTGTTGGGAATGAATTTGTTGGTGGGTGCCATTTATTCCTTGTCCTGTAGTGACAGACAAACCATTGAGGATTAGTCCTACAGTAGAGTTGGAGAAGAATAACCCCCACCTGTTTCCTAGTTGTGTAACTACCAGAAGTATGATGAGGAATACGATTGCAAGTGAAGAAACTGAGGATTTACACACCCAAGAAGGATCAAGTGAAGGATCTTTGTGTTTAGAAGAATTATTCCAGGGAAGTGAAGTTTCCCATAGTGCTGACCAGAAGAGATTTCCCAAGAAGATGAAGAAGACGACGATTAAGAAGAAGAACCTGATGTTCCTGAAGAGACGTCCGAGTAGTCAAAGTGTTACTGAAGACAGTAGTGAAAACTACAGTAGCTGAGTTTAGCAGATATTGAGAAATTCAACCCTTGAAATTGGTCAAGTGACAAGAGAGAAGCTAATGGACTTGCAGAAGAAGGATGCATCGTTAACTGATTTGTTCTTCAGAGTTGTTGATCGAGAAGAGATGCAACAAACTCCTACCTGTTATTATCTGAAGGAAGGTTTGCTGATAAGGAAGTATAGGCCTACAGATTATTACCAGGAAGATGCTGAGGGGCCGAATATCATAAAATTTTGATTACCATATCCGTTGAGAAAGCAAGTGGTTGCAGTAGCTCATGAATCTGGACATATGGGAATCAGGAAGACTGTGGAGAAGATCATGAAATATTTTTTCTGGCCTGGACTCCACAAAGATGTTAGCAGGTTTTGTCGTGAGTGTCATACCTGCCAGATAGCTGGAAAACCGAATGAAACCCTCAAGAAAGCCCCCCAACAACCTATAGAAGTTAGAGGAGAACCCTTTAGCAAAGTGATTATAGACATGGTTGGACCACTGCCGAAGACAAAGAAGGGAAATGAGTATTTGTTAACATTAATGTGTCCTGTGACAAGATATCCAGAGGCAATCCCTGATAGAAACATATCTGCCAAGATAGTTGCTGAAAAACTTGTGGAGTTTTTCTCAAAGTTTGGAATACCAGAAATAGTACAAAGAGACAGAGGAAGAAACTTTACTTCAAAGTTATTCCAAGATGTGATGAATTTGTTAGTAGTGAAACAACAGTTATCCACTGCCTATCATCCAGAGACTCAAGGTGCCTTGGAAAGGTTCCACCAAACATTGAAAAGTATGCTGACAAAGTATTGTTTCTGAAGTCAGGAAGAGAATGTGGGATGTTGGTTTACCATTAATGTTGTTTGAAGTTAGGAGTGCTTATCAAGAAAGTATGGGATGTTCACCTAATGAGATGATTTTTGGAAGAGAAGTGAGGGAAAACGTTAGTTCTTGAGACCGTTGAAGATTCTTGCAGAAAATTGGGAAGAAAATCAAGAGGAAAGTCAAGGAGAGTATGTGAAGAACTTAAGGAAAAGGTTGAAAGAGATATGAAAATTCTCTTTAGAAAACTTGAAAATGAGTCAAGAGAAAATGAAAAGGAGATTTGATGCTAAGACTAAGCTAAGAAGTTTTAGTGTTGGTCAACAAGTGTTAGTTCTTACCTGTCAAGAGATTTCCCCTCACTAATAAATTTCAAGGTCCTTACAAGATAATTCAGAAGTCAAGTGATAGAACTTATGTGATTGAAACACCAGAAAGAAGAAGAAAACAAAGGAAGATACATGTGAACCTCTTGAAACCTTATTTCTAAGAAATTAAGATGGAAACTGTGTCAGTAAAACCCAAACAACTTTATCTACAGAAGACGATGATGGCTACGAATTGGGTGGGAGCTGCAAGCAAGATGAATAATTCTTCAATTTTGGAAAATTTGGAGGATAAACTGAAACATCTGAGTGTTGAACAAGGTGAAGACTTAAGTGAAGTAATTAGAAGTTTTCCAGAAATTTTTTCAGATGTGCCTAGACGTACTGATCTGACCAAGCATGAAATCAAGATTCAAGAAGATGGAAAACCTTTCAAGCAAAGAGCCTATCGCTTATCACCGTAGCATCGAGATGTTTTGAAGAGAGAAGTTGAGTATTTGCTGCAACATGGATTAGCAGAACTCAGTTCAAGTCACTTCAGTTCTCCATGTGTGTTAGTGAAGAAACCAGATGGTTCATTTAGGATGTGTACTGATTATAGGAAGCTGAATTCTATCAGTGTGGCTGATAATTATCCTTTGCCTCTTATAGATCAGTTACTTGATAATATTGGGCAAGCCAAGTTTGTTTCCAAGATAGACTTGTTGAAAGGATATTATCAAATTCCCTTAGTATACTGTTCTGCCGTTTGGTCTGATGAATGCACCGGCAACATTTCAACGAGTGATAGATCAACTGCTAGGATCAATAGAAGGATTAGGTGTATACCTGGATGACCTCGTGATTTACTCTACAACGTGGGAAGAACATCTTAAGATTCTGAGGAAAGTTTTCAAGAAACTACAAGCAGGATTAACAGTCAACTTAGAGAAGAGTGAGTTTGGCAAGGCAACTGTACAGTATCTTGGGTTTGAAGTTGGAAAAGGCCTTCTTGCTCCAGTAAATGCTAATGTAGAAAGTATCCGTAAGGCTACCCCACCTAGTACCAGGAAACTGCTACAGAGATTTTTGGGCATGGCTGGATTTTATCGTCGTTTCTGCCCAAATTTCTCAGCCGTAGTAGCTCCCTTGACAGACTTGGCTAGTCCCAAAGCTAAGTTTGTTTGGACTCCAGAGTGTCAAGAATTCTTTGAGAAGGTAAAAGCCATTTTAACTTCAAGACCAGTACTTCAAGCTCCAGACTTCGACAAGAAATTTGTGATGCAAGTTGATGCGTCGGACTGTGGTATTGGAGCTGTTCTACTTCAAGAAGATGAAAATAATATCTACCATCCTGTGTGCTTCATGTCTACAAAATTGAAAAAACATCAGAAAGTATACTCGACAATTGAGAAGGAAACTTTAGCCTTAATCACCGCATTGAAGAAATTTGAAGTGCAAGTGAATAGACCTAGGAATGAAGAAATTTTAGTGTTGTCTGATCACAATCTACTATCATTTATCCAGAAAATGAAAAATCATAATCAAAGACTGACCAGGTGGTCTTTGTGTCTGCAACAGTATGACTTAAGAGTGCAGCACATTAGTGGCAAAAACAATGTAGTTGCTGATTATTTATCTCGTTGCGAATCGTTGGATTCAACACCGTGATAAAGAATCTTCTAGGGGGAGGTATATTATATATTGCTACTTTCAAAATGCATATATCCCCTTTGTGACTGTATAAAAATATTATGTAGAATTGTGTAACATTTTTTCAGATTCCTAGATAGCTTAGAGATAGGATGTTTTAAAATGTGCGTTCAGATTTCGCATAACATAATGTAAAAGAATATATATATATATATAACATAGAATGTAAAAAGAGAGAGATTTTCTTTGTCTGTTCAAAGCTATAATTGTTTCAGTAACTTTTCATCTCCCTCAGATTAAGAGGGCTCGATTCTTCGCGTTGTTATCAAAACATGTCAAACTTAATTATCGCTTAACCTCCGTTTCGATCGGGTAAGTGTCTGTTGAGCAGAATCGTCTCATACGTGTATGTCTTTGTCAAAGCCACGTGCACATTTCACATTTTTGTATGAGATTTCGTAAGATTTTGAAGCTTCTAGAAGCAAAATTGTCTCAAAACGTTTTGTCATCTGCCCTGTCCAGTTTCCGTAAGGAAAAGAGATTCATTATATCTTAGGACCGCGAGGCGTTCAGACATCTCCCTCTCTCTCTCTCTCTCTCTCTCTCTCTCTCTCTCTCTCTCTCCATCGCATAGCACTTCTGATCTTAAAGTAACGTAACGTAAACTGGTCACTCGTAACTTAGAATTTCATATTTGATATTTCTTAGAGTTTGTTTAGTGTTATTTAGTGTTTTTGTGGAATCTGAACAAACATTGTTTCGTAACGGCGCCTGGTTTTTGGTAAAGTGAAACAAGCCTGTAGCAAAGAAAGAAGTTGGTATACCAAGGTAAAGTGTGTATATTTTTATAACTAATAACTAATAACAGATAGGAACTGTGGTTAACTAATAACTGATAACAGATGGTTGTGAAGGTTTGGTAAAAACTGATGGTTACAATGTTTTGAGTGAAAAAGATTTACACTTTTACACATTGCATATTTTTGTGTTTTGTGTTTGTTCCGTTGTTTGTGCACTTGTTCATTTTCTTATTGAAGTGTGCCTTCTTATTTTATGTTTTCATTTGCATTTACAATTTAATTGACTTAGTTATTTTCATTGCTTAATCATTGCACATTTAATTAAATTTAACACTTGTGAATTAATTTGCATTTACTTAGAATTCTTTTCAAGTTTTATTGTTGTTTAGCACTTGTGAATTAATTTCAAATTTTCAATTATTGCCTAACACTTTTGAATTTCAATTGAATTAATTTTCTTGAATTTTGTGATAAATTAATTTTGATTTAATTTTACTTAATTGATTCAAGCTTGAATTAATTAAACATTACTTTGTTTTCAAGTAACAGTAATTTTCCCTGATATTGTGAATTTTACTTATAAATTTTGAGTTTAATAATAAATTTTTGTATTTAAAATTTTTATAAGTGCACATTTCACATTTTTGTATGAGATTTCGTAAGATTTCGAAGCTTCTAGAAGCATTATTGTCTCAAAACGTTTTGTCATCTGCCCTGTCCAGTTATGATTATATTAGGTAGAAACATACAGTGTTAATTGATCTGTTTTCCTTCAATTTACTGAAGTAACTTAGAACCAGGGAAGTACTTAGACTTCTGAAATCAGGGAAATACTTAGACTTTTAAAGTTGTTGATGGAGTGATGCCCTTTGATTAATTTAATTACTTACAAGATTACCTCACACCTATTTTGATAAACTTAGTCTGATTTTCTGCAATACTGGTAAGTAGTTAAGGGATCACTGCTGCCTTTAGAGTATTCAGTTGTTTAATACCTGTTATGAGGGTTCAGGTGCCTGGCTTTTGGTGAGGTAATAATTGATGAATGGTAACCAGATACTTGGCACTTCGTAACAATATATATATATATATATAATATATCTATATATAATAACTATATATATATATATATATATATATATATATATATATATTAATGCTGTGTAATACAACTGAAGCAACTACCTTTGCCAAATTTCGACATGATCGGTTCGTTGGTGTAGACGTTCAATTGTAACCAACAGACGCGTTTTCCCATTTGTATAATACAGTACTGATTTTTTTGTTAATGTGTGGTATGAAATTTTTAAGGTACTAGAAGTGGATAAACATGCCGATCATACCACCTGCCTCAAAGGGGAGAAGACCTCGACGACGACTGCCTCACAGGGCAGAGGAACTCCGCCGTCTCAACAGGGCTGAGGACCCTGCCTATCTTATAGGGCAGAGGACCCCGCTTGCCTCATAGAGCAGAGGACCCCGCCTGTCTCAAAGGGCAGAGGACCCCGCTTGCCTCATAGGGCAGAGGACCCCGCCTGTCTCACAGGGTTGAGGATCCTGCTTGCCTCACAGGGAGAGGACCCCCGCTTCCTCATAGGGCAGAGGATCCCGCCTTTCTCACAGGCGGGCTGAGGATCCATGCCTGCCCTCATAGGGAAGGGAGGACCCCTCCTGCCTCATGGGAAGAGGACCTCCTGATAGGGAAGAGGACCCCTCCTGCCTCATAGGGAAGAGGACCCCTCCTGCCTCATAGGGAAGAGACCCCTCCTGCCTCATAGGGAAGAGGACCCCTCCTGCCTCATAGGGAAGAGGACCCCGCTTGCCTCATAGGGCAGAGGACCCCGCCTGCCTCAAAGAGCAGAGCAGCTCACCTGCCTCAAAGGGCAGAGGATCATGCCTGCCTCAAACGATAGAGTACCCTTGACTCTGGAATTTGCCACTAGCTTCAGAAACTCCAAGAGATCGTCTTCAGATTGCTGAGATCCAGAAGAAAGATCTGCTTGAATCCTTAGATTTTATTTAACATTATTTTGATATTCTTGAATTGCACTGACGTTTAAAGGATCTCAAAGAAAAGGCTGTATAGTTAAAACGATCATTATGAAATGTGCCTTAGTACAGGGCTTATTAAATAAGATAATGTAGAGAGAAAAAATAAAGGAAAAGACAGGTTTGAAGACCTCAGGTCTCTTGAGACTTCCAGTTGCTAGCAAGACTTCTGATATGGGATTCCTGGAGTCAGCACCATCTTGTTACTTCGCCCATTTCTTCATGGGGATCGTGTGTCATACCAGCCAAGTAATATAGATTAACTTATTCCATATACTTTGATACCAGCCTTCTCCAATTTCCCTTGTCCAAGACATCCTGACTACTTAAACGTTTCTACTGAGTGTCATTAGAAATGATAGAAATTTCACCTTTTCAGTCTTTCGAAAATCAACTAACATTGCCTCTTTTGTTCATTACTACTCCAATCGCCATCAATATGTTAAATTCTCTGTTTTTTCTGGTATGTTCCTAGGGGTTTTACGTGTCTGTAGCCCGTAGTTTGTTGACGCTGAGAGATTAAAACTATAGTACTATAGTATTGCCTTGAAACTTGAATACCCAAGGACTTTTGTAGATGTGGCATGGAAAAGAGCTAGAAAAACCTTTTATTTAACTAATGACAAACTTGAATTTGGTAAGCATAACATTCTAAAATTACCCTATGATGAAAGGTTTTTAGAAATTCATAGAATTTTAAAGCTTTTTAACATAAATATTGTTTTCAGTAATATTAATGCCAAGAGTTTAGTAATAAAAAATTCTCCTAAAGATCTTCCCACCTGCATATATGAAATTCCTTGCAAAAAGTGTGATAAAGTATATTACGGACAAACCGGTAAATCTCTTTCACAACGACTCAAACAGGACCAATATTCAGTGAAAACTGGACAAATATCGAATGCATTATTTGTATATATGAGAGATTTAGATCACCCTATTAAATGGAGTCCAGCAAGTGCTTTAATCCCATGTAATGACAGTTAAAAGGAATATCACTGAATCTTGTTTCATCAAGTCAAATAATGGAAATGTTCTAAATTTAAGTCTTGGTTTATTTAAACTCGATGCCTTCATAATGGAAAAAGTTGTAGATAAGTATAAGCAACATGTTTAGGACTATATGGATACGTTGTAGTTTCTGTTAGGGTTAAATCTATGTTTAGGTTTGTGACCGTGTGATATCCGATAATCCTGGATTATCTCTTTGATGTTTACCCTTTTGACAATTAATCATCTGGTATTCTTGATCTTTTTGTTTACCTGATAACTTTATTTCCAACTGTATTTCATTCGTTCCTTGACAATGTCTTATTGTATTTCCAAAATGACCAGAGCTCTCTGGCATGGCTGTTTGGGTCCTCTCACGTGAGTTTATTCTCTGCATATCTGCCAAATTTATAACAACAACAGAGAGATAAAACCATTCTCCCATTACAGATATCAAATATCATCTTTTCCGTTACGCAGAATTCTAAATCAATTACATAGGTTCACGACTGATAGTTTTTTTTTATGCAATAACAAGAAAAGGAGTCAGATTTTCTATCAACATGGCGTCTCATTTTTGTGCAGGTGCCAATATTTCAAACAATTCCACGTGCGTTTAAATCAACGGATAAGCCGCTTAGATTCTCTCCAAGAGGCACTTTCGGTGGTCACTGTACATGTCTGGAGGCAGTTCTCCTATCTGCAAATATCTTGATTCCTTAATATCGTAGGTATAGAATAAATTGGTGAGCAGGGAAATATGAAATAAAACATAACAGAGTACGTTTGACGAGTGAAAAAATAAACAATCGTATACAGACAGATCTCTCTCTCTCTCTCTCTCTCTCTCTGACAAAATAATAGATAGGAAACAATGACTGAATATTGCTTGAATACGATAAGGCAAAGTTTTGGCCAGACTGAAGTGAGGAATGACTTTGACACCGACTTACAAGTCATTCCTGGTCATCTCACAGCCATGGAAAGACCTCAATTTCACAGCCGAGAAAATGGCAAACCGCATACAAACTAAATTTACAAAAGGTATTTTTCTAGAGGAAAAGGCGAATGGAGGGCCTATGCTATCAGTAAAAAAACTCTCGCTCGGACAGCTGTAAGATATAGAAGCGAGAGATATCGAGAGCAGGCTCACCAGGGCCCCGTGGCAGGGCCGAACAGGAAGGAGATTAAAGTACCTGCATGAAAAGCTCCTATAATCTTATGATTATAGCCTCGGGGTTTGTCTCAAAGACATTCAAAGGTCTGTCACACACGGGTCAGTTGTTTTTGTAAAATTGACAACAGGGAGATCTTTAAACGCCACGCCAGAGAACTCTCGTCGCGGTGGTAAGACTATAGTAAAGACAAAAGCGCTTGGATTTCTGCCTGTCATATTCCCGTGGTATGCGCTTATTTAATGAAGTCTCGTGCATCTACTGTGATTTTTTTAAGCACACACACACACACACACATATATTATATATATATATATATATATATATATATATATATATATATATATGTGTGTGTGTGTGATGTGTGTGTGTGTGTGTACCTACTACCTTATCTGCCCATAAATATTCTACCTATGCAGCAGATAAACGAACCACTACTAAAGCAACAAATGCGACAGTCCTTAACTACTATTACAAGTACCACAGATACTCTAACCATTTCCCACTGCCGCTATAGTAATTGTAAAGTAATATTGTTTCATTTGTTATTAAATAATTAGTCGGCGTAAGTCGTTTTAAAATCACATAAAAAATTATAGTAAGTATTCACATCCTCCAGTAGTCTGTATAAGGAGGGGAATAAATAACATTCCTATTAATTTTTGAAAACAAGAGGCAGTTATTTCATGAATTTATGATTGTCTTGTTCCATATTGTTTTTAAATTAAACTCACTCTGCCTGAAACGAATGGTAATCAAAGCCAAACTAACCAGAAAACTCAATGAGTTTCTATGTTTATATGTATACTGGGTCTCTAAGCATAAGCTTGGAATCCATTTAGCAAAAGGCAGCAAACGGTGAAAATCCACGTTCACTCTTTCTATCTTTAGGATGTTGCCCACAGATCTATGGACACGTTTTCCCTGGGTTCTGTGGTGGCTGCCCAACAGATAGTGTAACTCTTCATTGCCCTTAACAGGGCACTTTTGTATCTTACCCAAGATGATTGTGTGGATGAGAGAATGAGTGAGTTGGCTGGTCTCTTTCTCTTGTACCTTCCCTTCTTCCTTCGGGCGGGTTAAGGAACAGACACGTCATTCGCGTGACTGGTCTGATACAGGTGAGTAAATTAGTCATACTGATAGTGTGGTCGCTTGGTATACAAATATCCAACCCTCTATTCGGTAGCATATGCTTCGCTTCTTGGCAAGGGGGGGTAGGGAGTGGTAACAAACCCTGGTGTGTTGGTTTGTTATTGAACAGTCAAAGCTTCTCTTTGGTTCCCAGTGCAAAGATTCTCCCATATATCACTGTACGTCGCTCAGTGTCTGGGTGGTTAGATATCAATGTACCTAATAATCTTTATGCATGCGACTGTAAGCAATTATCTTTTGCCCAGCCTTTTGCTACTCGAGCTTTCGCTCTTTCTTACAAGCTTTTGATTGAAGCAAAGGCCTGTTTTTTATTCATCAGGGTAGCACGGCTACAATACTGTTCCGTAAGATGATGCTGTTATCATCTTGGGGCTCCAACCTGATTTTACCTTGGCGGCTAATTATCAATCACTTGTGAGAAAGGAGTCAAAACACATGTCCATATTGCAGGTTAGATATTTAAAAACAGTTGTGTGAAGGGTGGATAGAATAACAAGAAAATGCTAATAAAAGCCATAGAAAGTGAACACCATAATGACCAATCACCCCAGGTACTCCCTTTCCTTGTCTGTGTAGGCTCTTTGTCTGGTCCCACTTTGCCGAAGATCCCTTGCAGGATCCACAAATGCATTTTTTTAAAAGAAACTGAGAAGTTCCTCGTTGGACGAGTGGTTTTCGCACTCGGCTACCAGTCCGGTGGTCTGAAGTTCGATTCTCAGCTCGGCCAACGCGGAATCAGAGGAATTTATGTCGGGTGATAGAAATTCATTTCTCGATATAATGTGGTTCGGATCCCACAATAAGCTGTAGGTCCCGTTGCTAGGTGACCAATTGGTTCCTAGCCACGTAAAAATATCTAATCCTTCGGGCCAGCTTAGGAGAGCTGTTAATCAGCTCAGTGGTCTGGTAAAACTAAGATATACTTAAGAAACTGAGAGGTCAATGTTATAACAAACTCCTAAGTTTGCTGCACATAGATGAATAAAATAAACAGACATTTGCTTAAAGCCAAAGCTTATAAGAAAAAACAAAAGCTCGAGTAGCAAAAAGTAGCAAAAGCCTGGGCAAAAAGTAATTGCTTAAAATCGCATGAAAAAAAAATGATCACCGTTTGCGACTTTTTGCTGGATGGATTCCGAGCTTTTGCTCAGAGACCCAGCCACGTGTGGCTTATGTGTTTTAGACTTAATAATCCTACTAACCGATATACATAGAAGCACATTTGAGTTTTCTGGTTAATTTGGCTTTGATTAACATTCGTTTCAGGCAGAATTAGTTTAAGTTGAATGCAATATGGAAAAAGACAATTATAAAGACATTCACTAACCAGTATACACACAAACATACAAGCTATTTGAGTTTTCTGGTTAATTTGGTTTTGATTACCATTCGTTTCAGACAGAATTAGTTTAGACTGAATGCAATATGGAAAAAGACAATTGTAAATAATTCATGAAACACATGCCTCTTGGGTATCCTAGTGTCTAAAGAATAGATTTCCAGTTTTAGAAAAGCAATCAATTCAGCTTAGTCGCTAAAACTGGACGTTTAAAAATGTAGATAATTCAGTCTTTCCAGAAGGACATTTCCTTGACATTCTGATCTGGATGCGAGTCACTTCAACCTGACGTTTGCCCTCCTGTTCTTGCAGACTAACAGCAAGCTGGAAGTGGAAAGGATAAAAAGTATATCTTAATTTAACCAGCCTACTAAGGTGATTAACAGCTCTCCCAGGGCTGGCCCGAAGGATTAGATATTTTTACGTGGCTAGGAACCAATTGGTCGCCTAGCAACGGGACCTACAGCTTATTGTGGGATCCGAACCCTATTAGATCGAGAAATGAATTTCTATGACCAGTAATAAATTCCTCTGATTCTACGTTGGCCGAGCCGAGAATCGAAAACCGGCCCACCGGATTGGTGGCCAAGCGCGAAAACCACTCGTCCAACGAGGAACTATAGTGGCAAGGATAATGTTCACAGAGCCTTTGGAGCTTCACCAACGTAAACTTCTGCGGAATGAAGTGTAGAATGTTATATACTTTACACTAACCATTTCGCTACATTAAATTTGGAGATGCAAATAGTTTTGTCAGAATATACTCTACTTTTTTCCATCAGTCCATCCGCCTGTGGTGGTCGCGCATGGTAACACTGCGTCCCGGGCTTTAAATTGTTACGCAATGTGTAAGTTATAGGTAAATAAAAGGATATCTGGGTGTACCTTTGCAACTGAAAAGTGTTTTAATAATTGACTGTATGCGAATTACACCGTTAATATTCGAAATAGGATATTATTTAAAGCCTGGGACACAGTGTTACCATGCGCAAACACCACAGGCGGATGGACAGATGGAAAAAAACAGAGTATAGTAAAGACTTCTCATTAAGCCTGCAGTGAATCATTTAAACTTAATACGGACTGATATTAAGCCAACAATAAAAAGCAGTAATTTGACAATGGATATAAAACACTAAAAAGCAGGTCTTTGTCTTTATTAACAAAGTAGAGAGGTCATATGACAGTTATATGTATATATAGTATATCCATTACTATAGCAGAGACACCTATTGGTATTTTCAGCAAATGTGCGTTCCCAACAATGGCTATGGGAAAGAGTTCACAGAAATGAAGAAGCTGATCCAAAATAATATAATGTCTATTTCAAACAGTTTTTGAAGAATTGAAATGTAAATACATCATGTATGCATACATACGTAGTGGTTCATACACAGACACACGCACAAAGCTTTAATAATTTTGAAGTAAAAATAAAAAGAACAAGCATAACGTATCATCCTGAGATTTACACTTTCAATGTAGTACATGCACACACAAGCATGTTCATACCAACACACAAGTGCAAGCGCACAAAAACTTCAATTTTTAAGTAAAAATAACAGGAACAAGAATAACATGACATATATATCATCATCTTGAATTAAAGTACTTGAATGATACTTACTGGTGGGGCCAGTTTTTAGAATTGAAAGGTCATCAAATAAGACAAGTTTATAATGAAAAGACAACTTTCAGCCGTGTCAGCAACTCGATCATATCTCTCTTCTCTCTCTCTCTCTCTCTCTCTCTCTCTCTCTCTCTTTCGCGCCTCTTTTTATAAATCAAACTGTCCTTTTCTTCAGTTGACTATTTGCACGCTGACATTTATTTATAAACTCTGCTTCTGTTTATTCAGTAGCAAAAGGGTTAAACGGACTGCTACTGACTCACTTGTTCACCGGCATTGGGCATAACTTTGGTTTTTTATGCATATATATCAATAAATAAAGTAAACAAGCTTTAAAATATAATGAGTAAATATCTTCTTTTACAATGGACCCCTGGTGACAGATCTGAACTCACACACCTCAATGCATCTTTCTCTATCTGAATTAACGGGGAGAGTGACTGACTCACTGACATCTTTTCGAGTATAGCTCAAATGCTCCCCTGTCACCCAGACATGAGTTTTCTGTAACCAAAGGAATTAAAAGACTACTTTTGCAAGGTGATCTGAGATGATATTTTATGAGCTTAATATACAAGATGAGAACGGGGTTGATACAGTAACTCATAAATTCACATAAATGGAAGTGGGCTGATGTCAACAAGATAAGGTTCGTCAGCAGAAATGGAGAGTAGCCATAGGTATCGTATCAAAAACTTCACGCCTTCGCTGCTGCGAAAACTGACCGCTTGAGTGTGAAGCCTTTGGTGCCGTCTGGCCCTTTGGGAAAACGCATCACGTTGTCAGGTAAGAATGACGGTGATTCCATACGTCGTCGAAGACTTGGGGAGGAGGATGGCGTTGAAGAAGGTGAAGCACCCTCATTGCGCTTGGCCAGAGCACGTCTCCTGAGCCAGGGGCTCAGAGGCATCAGGTTGCTGTCATAGTTTGAGTTCTGGGAGGAGCGGCCACTTATGTGAGGGGAGTCAGTTTTGGAATCCATTGTCGAACGCGGCAGTTTTCGTCGTGGGAGGGGCAGTGACCCAGGGGTATCGTAATGACGGTAGGAATGGAAACTCTCTGGGCTAAAGATCCTAGAATTGTAGTCATCAGGGGAGGAGGATGGCGAAGGATGTCCATATCTGGAATGATAAGGGGAGGGTGGGGATGATTCAGGAGATGAGATGACTTTGGCATTTCTCCTTTTGGTGATGGGTGAGACACAAGGAGATGATGCCACTGATGATGATGGGGTCTTTAACTTCTTCAGAATGGTGCGACCATGATACACGGGTGAAGGAGGTTCTGATAGTTCAGAATTGCTGTAGTAAGCACTTTCTGGATCAGCCTTTCCTTTCACACAAAGTAGATTTTCTGGCTTCTTGCGTGGAACTTCCATAATCTTCATTTTGCACTCATTAGCATTGTTGTTGATGTACCTTAGGGACTGACGAGCACTGTGAACCTTTTCATATTCAACCAGTGCACAGATGGTCTGTGCGATCCCTGGATGCTCTCGTTCAGCCAGCCGCACTTCGTTGAGTGTTCGTCCACCAGGTTTGTGCACCTGTAAAGAGATCATGTCTCCAAACTTGCCAAAGAATTCTGCAAGCTGGTTCATATTACAGCAATCTGGACTTATGTGAGTAGCCAGCATTGTTCTGAATGGACGAGTGTCTTCTTCAAGCTCAGGAGCCAAGGGGTCTTTACGGCGCACCTTTGTCTCATCACTATTCATTTCCAAGGTCTTTGATGCCCTCAGTGAATGGGCGACAGCTCTCCAATCCTTTGTCAACCTCTTCACCTTCTTGTAGCTTGTTACTAGCTTCAGAGAAACAAACCCTTCGCGGTGCTTGGTGACATGCTTCAGGAGAAACATATCCTTCACCAAATTTGCATCACTGAGGTAGTACTCGACCAGCTCTAGGATGCGTCGGCAGACATCTCTGCTGGGGATTATTAGAGGAGGAAGTACATCAGCTTTCTCGTCTAAAGCCGAGTCATCCTTGTTATCCTCACTAGAGTCAGTCTGATCTGACGAGGTCAAGAAGTCATCCTTATCTGCACTTATGGCTTCCTGAGCCAACTCAGTCCTGTCTATGTTTATGATGGGCATTTGATCTCCGCTGACATACTCCTCATCCGTTTCTCCACTCGCAGACGAACCAGGACTACTGAGAAACGCATGACTCTCCTCCTTTGCACTTCTTTCTTCTGAGTCACCAATGACTATACGCGACAGCAAGCTTAACATAATTCAGCACTAGCTCAGTAGAGCTTTATTTCTGCAGATCTCACACAAAGGTATGAAACAACACTGGAATGAAAGATATCCAGGTACAAGGTAGCTGTAAGAAATTCCACAGAAAGAAACAAACTGGCGTAGCTTTCAAGTATTCAGGGAAAGATGGCTTGTGATGTCAAAGACCTCACGAGCTACGATGCAGTTCGTCAGGGAGCAGAGGAAGCCAGCTCAGCACAGCCTGGCTCAGACGGATGCGTGTAGTCAGGACTAGCGCTCGAGCAAGACTGGAACGGCAAAAGGCTTACTTGGGAAGTTATATAT
>NC_061099.1:21822525-21832525 GCF_015104395.2 Macrobrachium nipponense | reverse complement strand
TTCAGCATTGAAAGAAGCCATAGGAAAGTGAGTAGAGCTGCTGGACTAGGTCCCGGTGCTAAAGAGGTCGAGGAAAGAAGCATTATCAACAACGGAGAAGGAGCACAAACATGTGCGTGGCGCCTCTCATCTGGGGGGTCCGCCCGGAAACCCTCACAAGCACACGTGCTTTCCAAACAATAGGGTTTTTGTTTTCACTTCCCCAGTGAGCTAAAGTTGACCATGGGCGTTGATGCTAACGCCCATAACTAACAGTTAGCTACAACTACCATTACTACTACCACTACCGCTATAGTGCATTTACTTTTCTAAGATCGCTAGGATGGGGCCAGGTAGAAAAGGCTTAGTTGTCATATCTACGGGTATGTGAGTCCCATTAAATGCTTCCCGCAGATATAATCCTTCTTCGAAGGATTCGCTTTAGACCTTGGGAGTCGAGGGAAAGGGTTTGCTTCTTCCCTGTTAACTATTTTTTTTCATTCCCGATTCTACTTAGCTATTCCTTCTTTCTCTTTCTATAATTATAGATGCGCTGAGTGGCCTGTTGGCTCCGGTGTTTGGACTTGAAACATAAATTCATAGGTCAATCGATCTATTATGCCCTTGGAAAAGACAACCACTCATTCCTTCTCTGCATAACATTTTCATCAAAATCATCCAAGTCAGTCACAGGACTCACTTTCTATTTTCTTTTTTGAAACATTGGAGATTCCACTATATTTCCCTCCTCTCTTGCTTCTTAAGTCTACGAATAGTTATTTCTAACACCTTTGTTGCTTCAGATGTTCTCTGGATAGCCTTCGAAACATCAGTTACAGGACCTTCAAGATGTTTTTTTTTTTATAAAATAAAGTATTTCAGGAAATTATAGACTATTTCCTTGGTCTCAGGTGGTGGGTGAAGAAGTTTATGGGAGTCACTTGGGCTGAGCCAACGCCATCTTGAATTGTCAATTCAAGATGGCGTTGGCTGGGCTGTCCATACTTTTCACAGTGGGTGATCGAGTGCGAGTATCCTTTAATGATATTGACATTGATCTTTTAATTCCTCTTAAAAACCATAGGTCCCCTGAACTCAGATCTGGCATCGCCGCGGAAAAAATATGCCATATCTTCATTTTCATTAATGAAATTGAGATTTTAACGAAGAATATACGAAATAAGATATTTTCAAAATATCTGATCCAAACAAAGAATCACATTTCAAGAAATAGAAACTATTTCAATAGACTCCATGAAACTAATATGATTACCATAACATGAAAATTGGCAACGTATGATATCTGTACAAGCCACACCACAGCGATCTTAGAAAAGTAAACGCACTATAGTAATTTTTCAAGCGAGACTACTGGTTCCTTCCTACCACGTTCAAGTTCTCAAGGAACGCAGCAAATCCTATCACCACCTAAGACTCCCACATCTCTTAGTACTACATATATAGCCTATTTTCAACACAACTTCGGAGGGGAGGCTACTCCATTCACTTGTTTCTTCTTTCAGCAGAATGTCGGAAGCAGAGACGTCGGAATTAAACAAAGAAAGGGAAAGTGCTAAAAATTTCTAAAATATGAGGCTAAGCCTAACGTCACATCGCTTTCATAAATACTGCTCACAAATCTCACGCATCTCGACCTTCATGAGTAGTACGGAAGGGGGATAGAGGGGGGAGGTCGATGACCGAGGGTCGCGAAAGGCTATATTGTCGAGTTGTTACCTTTCGTTTTAACCTCACTTACAAAAAGTTTTTCCTTCAATAATTTGTTTATTAATTCTTTGTTTATTCATTCTTAGTCTAATGTAACTCATGCATTTGAAAACGAGACTTCGTGACTTAGGAACATAGTTTACCAGTCTACCACTGACAATATTTTTCTGTTCCCCTCGAATTCACGGGGCTAATAATTCACTGTAATGTATCGAGACTCTTTCAGCTACTCTTGACTCATTGCTGACTAATTTTCCTTTTTTTTTCTATAAACCATTTTTGCTTCAAATGTCCAGATCGTACTTATTTATGTGGTTTTCGTATTGTGATTACTTTTTCTTATTTTTACAAAACAGAATTTTAACCAGTTGTTTTTCTGTAGGGTTTAATTTATTTCAATTCCATCAGCTTCATTTACTCTAAAATGAGGATCTATGGATTATTTTACTCTCCTGGACGATTGATTGTTCATCATAAAAAATTACTGTTAATTCATTCCAGTTGGCTGAGCAATCAGATCCCAAATAGATTATCCAATAACCGTTAACGTTATTGCAATATCTCGTATCTCCCAAGGGCTAGGATAATTCTCGCAATAGGAATTAAGAATAAGGATCGGTCAATTCCAGACGTTTGCAAACCTCAGTAAAGTACTGCTCCTTTGGATAACGAGTAACAGAGCCATCTGGATTAAGCAAAAGAGGTACTGTTGGATCCACACCAAAAAAAAAAGTACATATTTGTGCGTATTTCATTAAGACAGTGGAAGGCCGTTGTACAGGTTATGGCAACGTCTCAGACCGGAGCGGAAGGTTTGATTTCCTAGTGACCCTCTCCAAGAAGCACTGTTTAAGAAAGTGTGAAGATGGAGATGTGAAAAGAATGTGGTAGGCTATGCATAGGATAGGGACCAAGGGTTCCAACACTATATGTTCGAGAGCAGGGGTTTTTAGCCGTTTGATGACCCCAGAGCCCAATGAATAGCCCAATATGGTTCCATAACCCCCTTTGCTTAAGTCCACTTAAGTCTTCTTTGTTGACCATATAACTCAATATACTTAGTGAATTGCCCAATATGGTTTGCTTAAGTCCACTTAAGTCTTCTTTGTTGACCATATAACTCAATATACTTAGTTTAATGCATACTTTAGGTAGGAATACCTAGGCATACAACATACTAAAAAATCAAAAGCATTTATAGTTTTATATAGTTATTTATTTACAAGATGAAAAATGTAAATAAACAATGAGTAATTTGCTAGGGTACAATTTGATGTTTTCTTCTGTACTTTAAGATCTTATTTGTGATAAACTTGATAAATGATGAGAGTACTATCCTACTTAAGAAAGATTTTACCTATTTCATTCACCAAAGTTTAAAACAGTACCCAAGTTGCTTTAAAATATGAAATGACAGTTCTAATTCATAATCTATCATTGTACCCATGTATATGTTGACTCATTAAAATCAAATACGAATATACAAATATGCAGAGATCAAGTCCCATACCTACAGCCTGCTACCCACTGTGTAAACAAACTTTTCTGGTCGTCTGAAGTAATCAGTGCTTGGCGGAAATCATTGTAATTAAATCAGCTTCTTTTTTTGTTTTAGCATTGAATTAATTTTGCGTTGACACAAGGCAAAAGGTTAAGAACCTTATCCAAGCAGACTTGCTGATAACAGGAAGTGCACAAATCTAAAAGTATAAAGGTGTAGAGCAAAATTATACATATGATATGATATATATATAATATATATATATATATATATATATATATATATATATATATATATATATATATATAGTGTGTGTGTGTGTGCGTGTGTGTGTGTAGTTCAACCAGCTCTTAAGAAAAAGGAAAAAGAACAATGAAATTTAAACGTATTGAAAACTCGTAGTACTGTGTTCTCTTCTCATAGACATTTGCAGGTACATATTCTCAATTTACTTGCTGTTAGCTTCAGGAAACTACAAAGTCGCTATTTCCTAAATAACCTTCCAGTACTAACTGGAAGAGCAGCTGAACGCGTGTTCTACTTATTCACCCCCAAGTCTGACCCTTCTCTCTCTCTCTCTCTCTCTCTCTCTCTCTCTGTATGTGTGTGTGTGTCTGGCAACCAATTTTCAAATTTATTCCCATTTTCCAACCGCTCTTTGAAGTCGTGATTCGGAATTAGTCTCACATTGTTTTCGTCATCCGTAAAACACTCTTTAACAATGGAAGACAATGTTTACAAGGTATTTCCGCTGCAGATCCAGTGACCCATTCCACCCCTACCCCCATCGCCCCCTACCACCCTCTGTTAAAAGGAAGTCAGCAGAAGCAACACGGAATAACGACATGGAATACGGGTTGCACGTGTTAAAGAAACAAGCCACACGTGAGTCTATTTCTGACGGGCATTCTCGGGGATTCGCTGGTCGATGATTGGCGAAGGCAGCCAACTTCAGGTGCTCTTCAACGAATACCTGTACGTCAGCTTTTTAAAACGATTTGATGTGTTGATAAGAATAAAGAAATTCTAAATATTTGTTCACTTTTTTGTTGAATAAAAATACCAGTAATGACGTTTACGCCTCTGTGGAATATTTCTATTATTTTCGCCTCAGCGTCAGGAATAATTTCTAATGAACTAGAAAACAAGGTTGTGCTGATACTTGGTAGAACCGTGAGACAATAACTTCTTTCCCACTGTTATCCCTATATTGAAGGGTCGGTTGCCTGATGCACCTTCTTCACTGCCTTCTATCAAAGGCATCATCCTTCACCAAACCTCTTCTCTCCTTATCTTCCTTCACTTTATCTCGCCATCGACTTCTCTGTCTCCTTCTCAATCTTCTTCCTCTAACAGGTTCCTCCCAAGCCGTCTTAACTCCCTCCTCGTCATCCATCCTCAAAACATGCCTATACCATCTCAATCGTGACTCTCTTGTCGCCTCTGTAATCTGTACTAAGCCTGGCCTTCTTATTTCATCAATTTCCAATCTCTCAGCCAGCGACATTCCCATAATCCACCTCAGCATTCTCATCTCTGTTCTCTCAAGCTTTACTTCCTCTTTTCTTCTTAGAGCCCATGTTTCTGCTCCATACATTAACACTGGTCGTATCACTGTGTTATATATCTTGACTTTCAGCTTGATTGTCATTTTCTAATCACATACCACTCCAGCTATACCTCTCTCCACTTCCCCAACTCAGCTTTTATCCTACTGTCAATTTCACCCTCACATCCTCCCTCTTGGCTCAAAGTAGATCGTAAGCATTTAAACTTTTCCGCCTGTTTTATAATCGAGCTTCTTCTGCTCAGCAAAACCTCTGTTTTAGTAACATTCACCTTCAAGCCGCCTCTCTCTAAAGACTCCTGCCACTCTCCAACCCTTCTCTGTAGGTCTTCCTCATTTTCAAGAATAATCACCAGATTATCGGCGTACAACAACTCCCACAGCACTCCTTCCCGACTTCTTCACTTAACACGTCTCATATCCCTAAAACATCATGCATGGTTTATTGTTTGGCCAAGGGGGTTTTTACGACCGCATGCCCTTGCTGTCATCAACCACAGTTATAGTTATTGGCGGTGGGCCTCACCTTTGACTAAAAAGTCCACCTGCAAGGCAGCAGTTTCCAGTTATTGGCGGTTACTAAAAGGTAAGACTGCAAGGCAGCACCTGTCATTTTAGTCGCCCTTTACAAACACGCAGGACCTACGGTGGTAGTATTCTTACTCCCCTACCAAAATAACGTGATCCCATGAAAATGCTGATATTATTATTCACAATCATTCTCGACGGCATACAACCGAGTTTATCAAAATGCATTGCCTTCTGTTTACATTAAAAAAAATCGCTGTTACGGTCTTATTTTTAGTTGGGAATGGTTTTAAATAATCATTTGGTCATTATATATATATATATAGATAGATAGATAGATAGATAGATAGATATACTTTTATATATATATATATATATATATATATATATATATATATATATACATATATATACACACACACATATATATATATATATATATATATAATCTATATATATATATACATATTATATACACCACATATATATATATATATATATATATATTTATATATAAGATATATATATATATATATATATATATATATATACTTATAAGGCAGACACGGAAGTGTAGGCGTACTGGCCTGTAGTAGGTTAAAACAAAAAAGTAAAAAATGCGCCGATGCTTCTTCTGCGCAATCGAGTTTTCTGTACAGTGTATAATGCTGTATAAAACTATCAGCTACGTAGGGTAGCCCTTCAGTTGCATCCCACGTCTTCGGATTGCGCTGCCAGACGCACAATCAATTTTTAATTTTAACCTTGAATAAAAATCACAATTACTGAGGCTAGAAAGGGCTGCAATTGATATGTTTGATGATTGGAGGGTGGATGATCGACGTATACCAATTTGCAGCCCTCTAGCCTCAGAAGATTTTTAGATCCGAGGGGGAACAGGAGAAGGTGCGGACGGACAGATAAAGCCGGCACAGAAAACTGAAAATGGAAGAGAACTTGGAAAAGGTACGACTATAAAATGCTGAAGATTCGTGACTAAGGTGTAGTGGGAAGACCATACCACGATCATGGAAGCTGCAAAGACGTGGGGTGTCCAGCCGTCGAAAAACAGGCTGAGATCTCATTCTTTGAAGTGGTTTGGGCATGTGATAAGAAGTGATGAAAACTACTCAGACAGAAGAGCAATAACACTAGAGTAGTTAAACGAATGGTTGCAGGAAGGCACAGAAGCTCAAGAAATCGCTGAAATGGGTATATAAATGCCTATATCATACGGCCATTCAGGCAGAATTAGCGTTAAGACAGAAGAGATAAGACTGAAATAATTTTACGTCATAGATTAGTCGGGGTAGGGGCATGGTGGCTGACCAATGTATATATATACATACGTCAAAGATGATGCTGCTTAGTCTAGAGGACCAAGCTTAATCTACTTAAGATGGATATAAATGCTACATTCATTTATCATTTTTGTATTTCTAGGCTTACAGTGTTTCAAGAAATAACGAGAAATATAAAATTTCAGAGGTCGTTGTGTCCATCGTAATAAAAATCAACATCTGATACATACCAACACGTAACTGACAACATTGGTTATATGACTACCACCCGGATTAAGTAACGTTAATTTAAGCGAACCCAGCAGCTGCAAATAACGACACAGAAACTCTTTCGTTTTTCCTTTGCATTTGAGACATGAGAACTCTTGTAAAATCCCTCTACATTTTAAGCTTTTAATGAATTTTTTGTTTGAATGCTGTGGAGAAGTATCAGCGTAACTAATGTTTACCGAAATAACAGAAGCTATTTTGAGCATCTTAAAATAACATTAGACGTTGCAAAATTCCCACTGTATTATCTTTAATTCATAGTAATGTGGTATTTTGTAGCCAGAGATATACTAATGCATAGCAGTAGATAAGGTCTTGGAAGGAAACACGAAGGGCACCTTTTTTAGGCACCCGTCATATTATCTCAATATTTGTACTCATGTCAACTAACCGATTAGTTTAGCCATTCTAATTAGTGTTACACCAACACTGACACCGAAGGTGAATTAATACATTGCCAGATTAAAAGAGAAACAAACAAACAAACTACAGATAAATAAAATCGCTTAAATCTTACCCTAATGAATGGTTGTGGGCAAATAAGATGAATACCACCATCTTTTCCAACGACTTCGCTGGCCCCACCGGCAGACTGTTGCTGGCCTCGAAAGGCGTAACTGAATGTTTGCTTACTACAGTGCGGGAAGTGAAAACGAAGACATCACTCTGATGAAAAAAAATAAAAAAACTGAAATGAAAAGCAAGTTGAATAAAAGCCCATTGGAGAAATACATTTTTGCTACAGCAAGAAAAACAAAAATCAACTATGTCTCAGATTTCGAGTTTCTTGGCTAAACTCGTTCAGGAGTTAAACCGAAGCAGCTGTCTGTAGGCTATGGAGGAATCCTGTTAAATGCTGAGTAGTACCTCCGTTACTTAAAAACAGAAAAACGTGAGGGAAAAAAAGACAACAACAAAAACTTAAGTCCATTAGTGTTCCTGATGACTGCATAATTTTTACAGTCAGCGGTTGGTTAACCTTCGAGTGGACGCCGGAAAAAAAGAAAGCGCTAGGTAATGAATGAGAGTGGTAAGATGTCGGACCCGTGGCATCACTCCCCCTCAACGACGACCTTTCTAGACAGTTAGGTAACCATCCATATAAATCATAAAACTGCCTTGGATACTTCTTGTGTGAAGCAGTAATCTCCTCAGACCTACGGCGGCGCTTGTTTTATGGTTTCTTGTCCTCTTCAGGAAGAAAGGGAGTCCACCCACTGCTGATTCATGGGAAGCACCAAAAGATGACCGCTCCTTTACTGACAAAATTTGGATTCCCCTTCTCCCCTTTTCCAAGGAAATGTTATCCGTTACGTCACTCGCTGAGTAAGTTGTAGGCAAGAGTAGCTGCTTCTAGTATTACGTTTTGCTTGCGTTCTCGGTTACACGATCACGTCTGCTGTATATAGCTTATGATGCTTGAGAGAGAAGTTTAACGGAGTTGAATCATTTAACCGAGGCTTGTAATCAAGTCCCTTTTCCTTTTCTTTTTCGCTGGGAACTATGAGGTCATTCACGCTGAAACTGATATTGACGTAAAAGGTTTGAAAGGTGTAACTGGAAGAAAATCTCGCGGTTGCACTATGAATCAATTGTTAGGAGACGGTGTAAAGTATGACGGAAGAAAGAGAACATGAAAGGAAGGACAGTAAATGAAATGAAGGGGGTTGCAGCAAAGAACCTCAAGTAATGCCTACAGAGCACCGCATGAGGTGCACTGACGACACTACACCGCTACGGAACCTTTCCTTTATAAAAAAAAAAAAAGAATAATGCACATCCATTTCTAAATATGAGAAAATAGCGTAATATTCCCAGTCTTCGAGAGAAACATAATCTAGCGTTTCCAGATTCAACCTTTTCCCTCGCTGGACGAGTGGTTAACGTCTCGCCTACCGATTCGGTAGTCGCGAGTTCGACTCCTTGCTCCGCCTACGTGGAACCAGAGGAATTTATCTGGTGATTAGAAATTCGTTTCTCGATAATGTGGTTCAGATCCCACACTAAACTGTAGGTCTTTTTGCTAGGTAACCAATTGGTTCCTAGCCACGTAAAAATATCCAATCCTTCGTGCCAGCCCTAGGAGAGATGTTAATCAGCTCAGTGGTCTGGTTAAACTAAGAATATACTTGACTTTTCCGAATTCAACCAGAGTGTTTATCAAAATCGCAACTTTGAGAGAAACCGGCAGCAGAGGAGATTTCCAACAGCTTGTTTGTTTGTATGTTTGTTTGTTTGTATGGTGTTTTCACGTTGCATGGAACCAGTGGTTATTCAGCAACGGGACCAACGGCTTTACGTGACTTCCGAACCACGTCGAGAGTGAACTTCTATCACCAGAAATACACATCTCTCACACCTCAATGGAATGCCCGAGAATCGAACTCCCGTGATGCGAATGAGCGCGGGTCATTTACGAGTCAAAACTAAAAGGGCAACTGAATCAAGATTTGGATCAGAATTAAAAATGACATCATGAAAGCAGAAAACATTAAAGATTAAAAGAAATAAGTCAATAAAAGAGTGGGGAAATTTTTTTATAAATAAACGGTCAATCAATGGTACAAAATAAAAAGTCAGAACAATGATTAAAATTCATTAACGTTGGATTGTGGAATAATTAAGAGTAAAATGAGGAAGACTGGTGGATAAAAGGGTCAAGAATTAAGACATAACATTAAAAATGCCAAGAGTGGGGAATAGGAAATCGGTGAACTATAAACTACGTATAATACTGAAAAATGTATAATGCATGTAAAGTAAAAAAAAAAAAACAAAAAAAAAAAATATATATATTATATATATATATATATAATATATATATATATATATATATAATGATAATATTTATATATATATATATATAATTGAAAGAATTTATTTAAACAAAAACTGAGTTGGAATTTATGAACAAACAGACACGAACAACGAACAGAACAGTAAAGATTCCGAAATAATATGAGTAAACCAGGAAACAGACCGTAGCGGAGTAATGCCGTCAGTGCTTCTCAAGGATCTTAGCTGCATGCCTTTGGCCCCTAGTTCCAACCCCTTTCGTTCTTTTGCTGCACCTCATTTCATATTCTCTTTCTTCCATCTTACTTTCCAACCTCTCCTAACAATTGA
>NC_061099.1:21806534-21822025 GCF_015104395.2 Macrobrachium nipponense | reverse complement strand
CTCCTAACAATTGATTCATAGTGCATCTGCTTTGATGTTTTCCTCCTGTTACACCTTTCATACAGACTAAATTCTATATTCAATTCAATAAAGGAGACAGATAAAGAACAAGTGTGAAATGAGGGAGTGAAAGCAAGGCTGGAGTGTAAGAAAATAAATGGTGGTGATGGAAGGGAAGAAGAAGAAGAAGAACAAAAAGGACGACTGTAGCTAACGAGATTACCAGAGGGAGCGAGAAGTCCACCACTACGATGCAGAGATAAGTAGTAGCCCTTATTATTACGCATCCACTCGCGCTATCACAACCAGTGCTGCCAGATGGGCTAGCCTAAATTTCCCTGTTTCAGTCATCAAATTTTCCCGTTTGGCAAGCACTTATAATAGTACTGTGCGCAGTATATGAACAATATCCCTCTCAATATTAGTTATCGCGTCTACACACAAAAGAAAAATAACTAAGGTAAAAAGTGCATCTGCAGCCAAACGTTTGAGACGAGTCTGTTTTATTTT
Organism: Macrobrachium nipponense; assembly: GCF_015104395.2. NCBI lineage: Eukaryota > Metazoa > Arthropoda > Malacostraca > Decapoda > Palaemonidae > Macrobrachium > Macrobrachium nipponense. The sequence goes on along the minus strand of NC_061099.1, from coordinate 21,821,515 downwards.
AAAATCAGAGCAGGATGCATTTCTGCGAGATTTTTTAGCATGGAGCATTCGATTATGTATATGCGTCTAGCTGGTTTCTTATATTCGTCTTCATTAGATTCCCACGGAGAAAACCCGCTCAACAGCTGCATGGGGCTTTTTAAAAATTTTTATTATCTATCGTTCTTCTATTCATGATTATGAAGTAAAATTTCCCTATGCAGGGAAATTTCCCCTCATCTGGCAGCACTGGTATACTGTACTTTATTTATCAGTACTACACTGTAGTAGATAGTACCAAGGTTATACGGACGCTACATAACGGATCATAAAGTTGTGTGTGGAACGATATTATCGTTATCATGAACCACACGAGGGGACATTAAAGAGTGCCGGTAGACAACATGAACCTAGGTTTAGAGATATGTCGACCGTACAAGTACAACTATGCTCAGAACTCATGCTACTACATAACTGCAAAGGACTGCGTTCAAATTCACTAACTGGCAACCTAACATGCTTAATATTTATCTGTTATTTCAATGCGAAAACACGATTATTGCATACAATAAGGCATAATGTGTTTCATAAGAGTGAAAGCTGTCATATAGTTCAAAACTGTAAGAAAATGTCACTTGTAGCCAAATTTCTGAAAATTCACTTATGAAACCTTTTCATAACTTTCGTTCACACATCGCTGATGCATTTGACCAAAACAAAGCCATCCATAAAAAAAAAAAAAAAAAAAAATTGTCATAACACTAATATTGCTAGAAAAGCAAGCATAAAATTTGCAATAGTCCTATTTGATTGCTTTTACACCTCAACGCTGAAAAAAATGAAAATATGTATATACAAAAGTAGAATGTGCCCACTGATAGCAACGTGTGAGGGAAGCGTGTGTGACAAACATTAGTGTCAGTGCAACAACAACTACCTGGTGTAACATAGGTCTACGACTACAATGAGTAGCAACAATGAAATTGTCTTGAAAACGTTTATATTATATTTGTTAGGGGAATATGTGGATTTTCATACAAATTATTTGATAACATTTCTTAAATATTTAAAAAATGATGGCATATTAGCAAATATTCGCCTACGTAATTATTCTTTTGTCAAAGCCAAGATTTTGTTCCTTAAGTTTAGTGTATTAGATCTCTTTACTTGCACTTAGCATCCGCGTTGATATTAATACTTACGATATTTCGATTAATAGCATCTTCTCCATATAATCAAAATCATCATTTATTCCTCAAAGAACAGGTAATTTCTACAAATAAATTCAATAGTAACAGAGATTACATCTCAGAAAGCTTAGATTATTTTTCCAGGCTGATAAATCATTTCGAAACATCTAAGCAACTTGAACACAGCCTAAAACTTCAACATTCAAAGTAAACTTGTTGTACTTCATATTAATATTTTGAAAATGTTGTTATGATGACTGTTGAGCTTATTAGGTTTACTGTTATAATTTGCAGAGGTAGTTACGTCGACCAGCTCGCGGAGCATGTTAAGTGCGCTGTCACTAACGGCACCGCTAACCTTATCACGCCCTACTTTGAACTAAGCAATGTAAAAAAATAATAATAAATAAAATTAAATTTCAAAAAAATAAGTTCACATCATACAGATTACAAATAATTCCAGTGCATAAAAGTGATCATATTTATATAACCTAGGGTAAGAAAAAAATAAGTGCTAGCTGGGAATTCGAAAACTTTTCGACATGTATAACATTAGACATGAAAAGAAAATTAAAGTTTAACACTATTTGGCAACGTCACATTATGTTTGAGAATATAGACGATACAAAAAGAATCATGTAGCATGAGATTTGAGCAACATTGTACAAACAATTCTTAATATTATTATTATTGTTTTAACTGCTTTTACTGATATACTGATTGTTTTTGTTGTTCTAGATTAAGCTACTTTACGCCAGCGCGGACTCATGCTCACAGAGCATTTCGTATTGATTATTTGTAAGACTGCTATTTTTATTTTGTTTCGAGTTTTGAAATTTAGACTTTCAAGCCAAGCACTGAGGCACTTGTTAGCCATTCAGCTCTTAAGACAGTGAAAAGAGGGAGTTGGAGCGGTTGAACAACAAGCTTGAAAAAAGGAAGAAGCTTAAACTTATTTTAGACTTATGTATCGATCGAACATCTTATACTCTGCGGTCTAAGTACCGATTCATAATTCAAGTAACCGGTGTTGCCACATCTCAAGGTTGCCAGGGTTGCAAATGTCATTCAATCCCACGAGAGTTTCGGTAAACTCCAAAAGTAAATTACGCGCGCAAACATAAAGGAGTGGTTTTGGAGGTTTACATCGCTGTTCTATGTGTAAGTGTCAGTTTGTGTCTGTTAATAGGAATACACACTTTTATTCCATATAACTCACCAAAAGTTTATTACTTATTGTGTTCTGTTAAAATGTACTTTAAATTAGATTATAGTTACAGATATAAACCCGTAGTGTATCTTCGTATGTTCCATATATCGCCCCTCAGCGATCTCGTTAAACTCATGATAATATTAACTTGCATTTGTAAAATATAATTCCTTCTTCCAACACAATAAAATATCATCATCACAGATGCACACTCAGATCATAATACAATTAGGAGTGAGATATACTTTAATTCACTTTAATGTAATTTGTAAATATATGCTTAATCCAGACTATGAATAAATGATGAATTCATAAGAAACTATTCAAACCAATAACATACACCGTGACATTATATATATTCAAAACTCTTACAAGAGTGAGATATACTTTAATTTATATATTTCAAGATGCCATTTGCATTATGGTACACCAAACACAGAGTTATAATTGATGAGACTCATGGATCCAGGTACAGCAGGCCTCACAGGTAGGCCTACCCAACTCAAGTTTCTAGTTACTAGGTCTTGGCGAGTGACGTCGCAGGTGGAATACCTATAAAATTCAGGGCGTCAGGAAAAATAAAAACGAAACGAAAACATTGCAAGAAAATTCAACACGTTTGGCGATGCCGTACAAATGATGTCCAGAACTGCAGAGGAAATTGTGCATTAAAATTCTCTGGGTCCCGGAAAGCGAATTAACTACGTAAACAGCACCTACAAGTTATTAAGCCCTTAGCGAGAGAGAGAGAGAGAGAGAGAGGAGAGAGAGAGAGAAGAGAGAGAGAGAGAGGAGTATGACGCAAGAACACAACATTCGACGTCACGTACACGCGATCTATTTTCCGAAACAAGAACGCAGAGTCAGTCAGGAGTGCAGTCTACTGTTGGATTCCTAAGCCCTTCCAGGCGGGTAAAAACCTGACGCAGTGAAATTTGGCCCAACTGACAATAAAGAAAAAACACTTGTTGGGGGAGAGGGCAAATGGGTTTTACGTAATATCCAGAAGTGTTGTAGCAGACATGGAATAATTAGTAATGAATGCTTATATACATATACATATATATACCACACACACATATATATATATATAGATATATATATATATATATCTATATATAACTATATAATATTATATATATTATATAGATATATAATATAATATACATTAGGGAGATATATATGGGCTATGGGCATGGGGGGCATTTGCCCCCACCCCGGAATTTCTGGAAAAAAAATTCGAAAATAAAAATTCCATGGAAAATACAAAATGAATAAAAAAATTGTATGGAAAATAAATGCAAAATGAATACTATACCATGAACATTTCAGCTGTTTATTCAGTTTTCTATTATTCAAGTTTCTATTGTTGCAAAAAATAAAAAATAAAAATAAAAAGACAAAAGACCTACAACAAAATAACTTCCACACCAAACTTCCCGAGGAGGTTATAAGCAAAATATCGCAATTTCTCGCGGTTTCTCGTGACTCTGAGTCCCATTATCATACGCTCTCCAGGAAATCTACTGTGTGTTCTGTCTGTCTTGTCACTCTTGTGTGTTGTGAGACATATAACTAACAAAAAAAAGAAAATATTCTTTCACCGTGATTCACGTAGTTAAATAATTTTTCCGAAAAAATCATCAAAATTCTCCACAGATGATGATGTAGTTGAGCTACTCTGAAAAAAAAATAAAAATAAAAAAAATAAAAAAAATAAAAAGTGCCACCATTTTTGCATCTATGTACTTCGGGAACCGATTTTTTCCCCGAAAAAGTTGGGGGGAATCCCCCTTCCCTTAGACCCCTCCCCAGAGCGATCTCCATACCATTCCTCCAAGATATCATTGCCCCACCCCCAACCCACATTTTTTTTTTTTTTTTTCTCCGAAGCCTATCATTTGAAAGTCGCTCTTCTCAAATTCCTATACTTCTCATACTCTAGGCTGAAGTCTGAAGCAAACAACAAAAAATTCTGCTTCTTGTTAAAAGATAAAAAAAAATGGTTCCATTTTGTATAAGTGCTGACGGAGGTCGTAAGAAGCTAAATTGTTTAAACGAAGAAACAGAGGTAGAATGTCTCTTTATCTCTCTGCGAATAATGCTTTCCGGTGATACGGATAATGTGCTTTCCCATAAAACTAACTGGAGGAGTCTGTAACCGGAAACGGGGCCAGGGCACAGGTATGCTTACTCTTCTTCTTGTTCTTTCCCACCGTTTATCCCCCGACATTGAGGGGTCGGTTGCCTGATGCGCCTTCTGTTCCACTGCCTATACTCCTTTTTTTTTTTTTTTTTTCATCTGTCCACCCGCCTGTGGTGTTGCTTATGGTAACACTGCGTCCCGGGCTTTAGATAGTTACGCTATGTGTAAGTTTTAGGTAAATAAGATATCTGGGTGTACATTTGCAACTGCAAAGTATTTTAATAATTTACTGTATGCGAATTACACCGTTAATATTCGAAATATGATATTATTATTATTGTTGAATGTAAGCTGAATGTAACTATCTAAAGCCCGGGACGCAGTGTTACCATACGCAAACACCACAGGCGGGTGGACAGATGGAAAAAAAACCAAGTATAGTTCTATTAAAGGCATCATCCTCCACCAAAGCTCTTCTCTCCATATCTTCCTAGCTGTGCACATTCTAACCTTAATAGTTGACGGGGTAATTGTCATTTCGTGTGATGGAGGTGTCTACTGATTTTTTTTATTGGTTCAATCAATTTCGACATCAAAAGGTATAAAATTAGTTTGTTGGCAATTTTTTCGACACCTTTTACCAAATTTGGCGCCAATTATAAATTTGGTCCCATAGTCACCATATTGCAAAATTTTGACCTAACCAAATATAGTCATGTAATACATTTTTGGAAAGCTCTTAATGGGCTGATTCATTTTCATATAGAAACAGTAGGTCAGAAATGTGCAGTTTTCAAATTGAGCGCAATTCTATTTATCTAAGATCTTAACCCGATAGGAAATATGCTCTGAATACAATAAATCTGCAGGGAAAGTTAGTTTAGCTTGAGAGTTTGTTGCTATTGAATCTATGCCAACTAATCTGACATTTAATCATTTATTAGCAACCCTAAAATAAATAAATTACTAAAATTGCTTATAAAAGGTCTTATCACTTTTTTTTATAATTAGTCAGTACCTTACGCAGACAAACTTCAATGTATGTATAAAGGTCCAAAAATTTAGCCTTTTCAAATCTAATTTTGAGAAGTAGCGTTGGATCAGAGAAGTTTCCCCTTAGCTTTGAACATATGTTATAAGCTGAAAAACAACTGTCTCTATGGAAAGGATTATGGAGGTTGTGCAAAGATATACTCCAAATGATATGAGTACGTTAGTAATCATCATCATCACTTAAAAGTGGTCTCTTCGTCCATATATCGATCCTAATCTGCATTTTCACACCTCGTTTACAAACACCAGTGCAAACCAAGTTGTGCTTCCTGCATTTGCATCTGTTGGTACTACTGTCGGTGGTACAGCTGCACATTGTGAGCTCAATTAGAGAAGCTGGAGCTGGAACGCTGTCTGTGGTATTTTCCATCAATTTACCATCTGATGAGACAGACCATCCATTTTGCGAACGTCGGTAAGCAGTGTGTGGACTGCTCAAGAGCTTGTTTCAAGATATAGGTGACATAATGACAGCGTAATATCCTCTGATAAAGCGCTCCTTTTGTTGGCGGGATTTCTTCAGCACTCTTCTGGTGTTTGCTGAGGAGATGGTATGGAAGGAGAGGAATGCCAGTAACTGTTTCGGGTTGCGACTTGCAATGCAACTGAAGAATGAATTTGTCAAACATGTCACAATTTTGATTAATGAAATCTTTCTCAAAGCATGAACCAGAGAGGATGAATGTGGTTACAAATCTTCGACAGTAGCATTAAAGAATGTGCGACATCAGGCCTTTTTAGACTTGCCGTAGAAACGACCAATCTGTTCGCAACCAGTGAAAACCAATGATAGCTTCTGCATGATCAGGCTCAAATGCCTCATGTACTTCATGAATAATGATATTGCGAATGTTCGTACCAGTGCCTGTTCTAAATGTTGTGCTGGTACAAAGTTTAGGATAAAAGTGAATCATCAGCAGAAACACATCGGTATCAGGTGACAAAATGACAAGTTCTATGAAAGGATCGACATCAGTAACACGATTTGCCTGCATCATGATAAGAGTATCAGCTTCTTCTTGGCTGTGGGTACGCAAATGATCAGGATGCTCTGGTATACACAACAACATATCTCTTGTTGTGGTCAGCTAAAGCTTGGTACAGAAATCAGCCAAAAAAAAAAGCAGTCAAATCTGCTTTTGCTGGAGGATAAGACAAGAGCGTTTTCATTTTAACCCCTCCCAGTGGTGTTGAATCTTTCACAACATAACGAACAGATTTTCCATTGATACGTTTGTCTCTGGTGCGCTCTTTTAATGATCCTTCTTTGTAACGATCAAATGCTAGTCGACCCTCGCCAAATGCAAAGCTTTCAACAAGTACTTTGCTTGTGAAGACTGATTTCAGATCTGCATGTTAATGTCACTGCTAAAGTTGATTTGATTCAAGACAGCCATACAATCAGTGATTATGACTAATTTTACAGAGAGCGTTTGTGTGAAGTTCATCTGTACCTCAGTCTCTTGAGCTCTCTCTTCAATAAGAACTTGTTTGTGTCTGCGCTGGAATCAGGCTTACTATCGTTGCTGAATAGTGAGGAACGTGCAATTGACCGAGAAAGAACTCCAGCCAATTTTGCCAAGTCCAGTTCTGGTTTTTTCCGCGAGATCGATTACCAGAATCCTTTGCATTAATGATCTATCCTCTTTAAGACTAAAACAGTCCCTTTTATCTTGGTCTTGCAAGTTTGAGCACACGAGTCCAAGGTGAGCAGTTCCTCTTTTTCATTCTATCCCAAACATTCTTGTCTCCAATTATTCGCTCTGCCATGAATTGACTGTAATACATGTCACAGCCAGTCTGCAAAAATATCTTCTTTAGCTCTTTCTCCCAAGACTGTTTTGGTCGCTATGTTGCAAACCACCCCTGATTCACAAAAAGAAACATCATTAGCTTCTAGTTTATCAATCAGTTTAGTAACATTGTTGAATAATCACACGTTCATTGTACCGCTCAGTTGGTGACGCAAAGTACGTCGAGACTTCATCCTGACATATCCTGTTCAGCTCTTGATGTGCGAGTAGGTACAGATATTCTATCATTTTCATATCTAGCTTGACTAACTACAAATAACAGAGTATGACTTATTGTGAAATCGCTCTATCTACACAAGGAGAGAAGAATGTCGTTTTGCAATCCTATTGTCAGCCATTTTTTCAACCATAAATTCAAAGGAAAAAACTGAATAATTCAAGACCCATGAAAAATTTAGACCTAGTTCCTTTGTAAAATATGACCAGCTCATCATGTTTTCAAACGATGTATAAGATGACCATATTCAATGGTCATCTTTGGAGACGGGTATCGAACTTTAGCAGCCTGCCAAATATGGAAGATGCAAAAAAAAAAATAATAAATTAATAAATAAATAAATAAATAGATAAAAAGGCAGCCTAAATCAACAGATTCAACAACAAACTTACTTTAGACAGCTCAATCACAGGAACCCTCATTTTGCTATACGTAAGGTAAGGTGAGGGTGGCCTCCTTGCCCGTTAACTGACATGTGCAGATTTTGATTATGATGAACTTCTGCATTGCATTATCGAGCTTTATGGTTCTCTACTATGTCTGGTCAGGTAAAGACCCAGCAACCTAAGAAGGTGGGGTAAGGATGCATCGAAGTATTTCTTTCTGTGACTCGCAGCGTCTCGGTTACGTTAGCCTGCTTTGGGGAAAGTTAGACTAGGCTTAGGGAATGTTAGGCTAAGCTGGATGCAGTTAAGATCTATGTCTTTTTTCACCTTTAAAATGTTTGATTATTACTGATAATAGGCATGAATCGCGTATTTTTCAGTTTTTTTCTGTCCATCTTGTAATCGTTGAGTTTAAGGCAATTTTTGTTGGTGAAATTTACGTTTTATATTATACCCTGTAAAGGCCTGGTTAGCGAACCGGCGCTCCCTCGATGCTAGCCTACAAACAGGAGCACAGAAAACAACACACCCGAGTGGTTTGCACCTACTGGAATGGAATGGAATCGGTTGGTAATAGACATACTAAAAGAGAAAGCCTACAAATTCTTACCAGTTCATGTGCTGTAACCTGAGTGGACGATTTTCCAGGAAATTAGTGACACATTAAAGTTCAGTTATTAAACAGCATTTCTGTTTTTGGAATTCTTAGCGTAGTCAGTACTCAGCGTTTCAGAAACTAGAAAAGAACAGCGTTAAATTTTCTTACAAAAGTTTGTTGTTCTAAAAAGTACTAAGTAGCTGCAGGAAATGATTGCCTTTTTAAGATGGTGGTCGTTCTTTTAGGAAAATAGCGCAGCGTATACACTGTTACTTCACAAGCAAAGTACATTTGCTTTTTTCGCTAATCAAGGTTTTTTTTCCCGTTCCTTGCTTGTCTTCCTCATTCCGTATAAAAAACGGAGTGAGTTAATTTATGTGTTTAGCAAGTAATTACAACAAATACTTAGTGTTCACAACTTTTATTAAAGGTTTATCTAATCTGGAACTGTAGGGAGTTGATACATAACAATTCATAATCAATTCGCATATGAAAAACCTCCTCCCTTATAAATGTTAGATATGAACCATCCTAAAATCTGGTAGTAGCTTTGGATCATAAAAAAGTTATCTAATATGGCCCACCACATAAAATTATCTGTATCGCCCTAAAAAAAAAAGCCATTTCCTTTCAAATAACATTTGTGCCAAACCGCAGAAGTAGAAATGATAAATAATTAATGTCACCCATGGAAATTTATACCACTGTGAGAGGTGGACAAAGAGGCAGGTAGAAGTGTACTGATTTTTATTACAGTCAAGGGAAATATAAATATACAGCATGCGGACGGAAATGTGGTCACCGACCCGCGAGAGAGTAAAAGTGGGTCGGCGAGACCCGATTTGTGTTTCTTGAGAGACATAAAATACAAAATATAAAAGTACACAATATGTGGTTATACAAGCTTTATACACTGACGGAAAGCCCGCTGAATGCTCTCTCAGGGGGAAGTAAGAACAACGCGAATGATGAATTATGTACAGAGAAAATTATGAATAAGCGTTGTCCTTACAAATACTCCCCCCCTAAGACAATAATTAGGTATGATTGTTGGCTGACTTCTTTGTACTTCGGGTAGTCACTCGCGGAAGCGAGCTGGACGGCGGAGGCGCCCTCGGGTGCGTGATATTAGTTGTTGTGATAGATCCTCGGGGTTTTCCGGGGACGGGATGCCTCCCCTGAGGTGATTCTCGGGGGGTTCGACCGTCTTTCGAGGGCGGCCGCGGCTACGGCTAGGAGGTTTGGCGATCGAAGGAGTCGCTTTTTCTTTTTTCCGAGGAAGATTGAGGCGCCCTGTGGAATCCGCGTCTGCGAGGTCCTCGTCCATGATGAAGGCTGGTTTCAGGCGATCGATTGTGACCCAGTCCTCGCGACCGTTGATGGATAAGAGATATGCCTTGTCAGTGCGTCGTAGGACGCGGAAGGGACCGCGGTAGGGTCTCGTTAGAGGCGGGCGGCGGGCGTCGTCCCTGACGAAGAAACGTGCTTGCACGATGATAGGGCCTTCGGGAGGAAACGTTTGGTTCTGTCGGAGAAGGTTTTGACGCAGGGCGTGAACTTCCCGGCGGATTCCCGAAGCCTGGCGATGGAGACGTCAGCGTCGTCGGCATTGGTCGGGAAGAACTCGCCAGGGACTGTTAATGGCTCCCCGTATACCTTCCTCCGCGGGTGATGCCTCGCCGTTTGCCCGCGGGGCAGTCCTGAGACCGAGGAGGACCCACGGTAGTTGGCTCTTCCAATTTTCGTCGGTGCAGCGCGCCATCAGGGAAGCCTTGATCGAACGGTGGAATCTCTCCACCATGCCGTTAGCTGCTGGGTTGTAGGCGGTGGTGGCATGTAGCGACGTTCCCATTAGGCGGGCCAGGGCAGTCCACAACTCCGACAGGAAAACTGGTCCGCGGTCTGTCGTGATTTCGTCTGGCACTCCGAATCGACTGATCCAGCTGGCGAGGAGTGCTTCGGCACATGCTTTCGTGGTCGCCTCCGACATCGGCGTTGCCTCGGGCCATCTGGTGGAGCGATCGATTACCGTCAGGAGGTACCTGGCGCCTTCCGACGGGGGCAGGGGGCCAACGACGTCTATGTGGATGTGGCCGAATCTTCGTTTCGGCTGCGGAAATTTCCCCACGCCTGATTCCGTGTGCCGACTGATTTTGCTAGTTTGGCAAGGCACGCAGGTCCTGGCCCACTCGAGGGAGTCCTTCCGAATTCCATGCCAGACGAACTTCTCCGTCAGGAGGCGCACCGTCGTCCGGCCCGAGGGGTGCGAGAGTCCGTGTATGACGTCAAACACGGCTTTCCTTCGGGAGGCTGGGATCAGCGGGCGCGGGCGGCCCGTGCTGATGTCGCAGAGGAGCGTCATGCCTGCGGGTCCGAAAGGCACGTCTTCCCACTTGAGGGCGGTGATAGCAGTGCGGTATGCGGCAGTCTCCGGGTCGGCAGCCTGTTCCCGGGCGAGGTCTTCGTAGTCGACCCCGAAACGCACGGCGTTGATTTCTATCCTCGATAGGGCGTCTGCCACGGGTTCTTCTCGCCAGGCACGTACTGGATGGTGCAACCGAACTCTGCGATGGCTGCTAGGTGCCTCTGTTGTCTCGCTGACCAAGCGTCGCCCGCCTTGGTGAAGGCGTGTACCAAAGGGAGGTGGTCCGTCCTGATCGTAAAGGGGGAGCCCTCGAGGAGGTAGCGGAAATGTCGCACTGCTTGGTACACTGCCAGGAGTTCGCGGTCGAACGTGCTGTACCTCGTCTCGGCGGCTGATAGTTTTTTGCTGTAGAAGGCGAGTGGCTGGGGCTTGCCCTGGACCACCTGCTCGAGGACAGCCCCGCAGGCGACGTTGCTGGCGTCGGTGGTGAGGCGTAAAGGTGCAGCAGGGTCTGGTGGCATAATGTCGCCGCTCTGGCGAGGGCCCTCTTCGTCTCGTTGAAAGCCTTCTCTTGTTCGGCCTCCCACGTTAGGGCCTTTGGTTTCCCCTTCAGGACCTGTGTTAGAGGAGACATGGTGCGGGCGGCGGCGGGGATGAATCGGCGGTAGTAATTGACCATTCCGATGAACTCCTGCAGGGACTTGACCGTGGTTGTGTTGGGAACTTCTGCACCACGCCTACCTTCGAGGCCATGGTGGCGCACGCCCGTCGCGGAGATCTCGTGTCCGAGGAAGTCCACCTTCTCGGCGCCAAAGGTGCATTTGTCGAAACGGACGACCAGCCCGTTTTCCTGCAGGCGCTTCAGGACCGCTCGGACGTGATGTAGGTGCTCCTCCAAGGACCTGGAAAAAATCAAGATATCGTCGACGTAGCAGACGCAGAAGGGCAGGTCCCCCAGGATGCTGTCCATCAGGCGCTGGAAGGTGGCCCCTGCATTCCTCAGGCCGAAGGTTGAGTAATGGAAAACGAAGGAGCCAAAAGGCGTGATGATGGCAGTCTTGGGGACATCCTCGGGGTGCACTGGAACCTGGAAATAGGATTTTAAGAGGTCCATTTTTGTGAAGACCTTCGCCCCATGAAGGGCCCCTGTCAAATCCTGCATGTTTGGCAAGGGGTATTGGTCGGGGATTGTAGCGAGGTTGAGTCTTCTGTAGTCTCCGCAGGGCCTCCAGGTGCCGTCAGGTTTCTGTACCATGTGCAGGGGCGACGCCCAAGGGCTCGATGCTTTCTTGCAGATGCCCATTCGTTCCATCTCCGAGAACGCCTGCTTCGCCTCCTGGAGGCGGCCTGGAGGGAGTCGTCGGAACTTCGCGTGTGTCGGGGGCCTGTGGTGGCTATGTGGTGGAATATCCCGTGCTTGGGCGGCGTCCCTGCCGCCTGACGAAGTTCCGGCTTGAAGACTTCGGGGAACTCCTGCAGGAGGTTGCCGTATTTGTGGGGGGCGATGGTACAAATTGTAGGGGCGCCCGGGCCTGCTGCTAGTGGAAGGGAAAGGCATGTCCCCGTGTCGAGGAGGCGTTTGCGGCCCACGTCCACCAGGAGGCCGTTCTGCGCCAGGAAGTCTGCCCCCAGTAGCGGGATCCTGACGTCCGCGATTGTGAATTCCCAGACGTAGTTTCGTCGTCCTCTAGGGTGTACGCGTTCGGTCAGCTGCTTTCGGACGTCCGGCTCGAGTTGCCGCAGGAATATTTCGCGGCTCAGGCTGATCTCTACCTTTTTTCCGTCGGGGCCTATTTCGGGCAGACGGACGAGGCCCATCACAGTGTCCCAGGCATCTTGGGTGTCGGCGCCGCGCATGGGGTTCGCGACTAGGTCGAGGGCGCGGGCGGCCCTTTCAGCGATAGGCACGGAATAGGCTGTCAAGAGCCTTTCTTTTATCTCGTCGAGCGTGACAAGTCCGATTCGTGCTCGACCGGTCAGCCAGTTAGATATTCGGCCGAGCACCTCTGTCGGGAGAGCCGCTGCGACGAGGTCAGCCTGCAGCACTTTGTTTGTGAGCCCCGCGATCCGGAATTGCCCTTCGGCTCGGAAGAACCAGGAAGACGGGTCAGCCGTTGTGAAGGGGGCAATTTGACAGCTTGAGCGGCCGCTGTGTCAGAGTCCGTCGCTGGGGCGGGGGAGGCCCGGGTTTCCCGCGAGGTTTCCCGCGAGGTACTGTTTGCGCCCATTGTCCTCTCTCACAAAAACGGTCGACAGAGTCGTGAATGGCGGGCCAAACCGTTTGAGGAAACGCCTGAACACACCTTGGGCAGGTATGCCGTATTTAGTCCGTTAGAGGCGTTGGTTATTTCCACGGTAGGAGCTTTCAGAGATCTATACTGAGGCGCCGTATGAGTCCGTTAAAGATCTCTGAAGGTGAGCGGCGGTAGTGAGTCCCTTAATGGCTGAGCCAAAACCGCTTGGGTCACCGTCCAAACCGGGAGGTCACCAGTTGTGAGAGGTGGACAAAGAGGCAGGTAGAAGTGTACTGATTTTTATTATGTTGTTTAAGATTAAGCTGGCCTTGTGCCAGCACGGGCTCTTGCTCACAGAGCAGCCCGTAAAAAGATTTTTATTACAGTCAAGGGAAATATAAATATACAGCATGCGGACGGAAATGTGGTCACCGACCCGCGAGAGAGTAAAAGTGGGTCGGCGAGACCCGATTTGTGTTTCTTGAGAGACATAAAATACAAAATATAAAAGTACACAATATGTGGTTATACAAGCTTTATACACTGACGGAAAGCCCGCTGAATGCTCTCTCAGGGGGAAGTAAGAACAACGCGAATGATGAATTATGTACAGAGAAAATTATGAATAAGCGTTGTCCTTACACCACTATCTGTGTCAAGAATCATTGATAAGTACGAATGTCCAAAGTTCATCTCCCATCTTGTGTGGTACGTTGGCCACTGTAGTTAATCTATGTATCCAGATTAAACAATCCGTAATCCGACCTCCAGCTTGATCGAGGGTTCATGCTAATAGGCTATATTTTATTAGAAATAATTGTTCTGTACTCCTTAACATGCACATTATATATATCTTTTACATTTTCAATTATGAATAAATAAATCATAAATACGGACAAGAACAACAACAAAAACAACAACAAGAACAAAAACAACAAAGTAGTTTTGCAGGCTTACCCCCCGAGTAAGCCATAGATGTGATAATGGAAGACTGCAGTAATGTCCCTTGTAGGAAGCCACAGTAATGTTCCTACTCACGATTTTTACGATTTTTGAGAAGCTTCGTTGAAAGTAAAGCAAGAGTTCTGAATCTGTCGACATTTAAAAAAGAAATAAAATCATGTATAGATTTAGGCTCTTCAGGCTTTTATTTTGGTGTTTCTCTATCATTAGTTTTTACTTTCTTTTATTAGAATTAATATACTGTATATTAAATCGGTTATAAGTACTTTTAGCATTAGTTGAGCTTTTCGCTAATAATAATAATAATAATAATAATAATAATAATAATAAAATAATCATAATAATGAATAATTATTATGTTCACAAATTTCTACGGCCAGTTAGTACGTACGAATATTAAATTTACCCATGCAGACATACAATTGCATATATATGCGCGCCCATACATATAATCGCGCTTGCATACAGTGTTCTTATTTGACATAATCAAGCTCTTTGATATAATATACGCAATAAAGAAACACCACAATGGATGTACTATACTCTGTTTTTTTTCCACCTGTCCATCCGCCTGTGGTGTTTGCACATGGTAACACTGCGTCCCGGGCTTTAAATAATATCCTATTTCTAATATTAACGGTGTAATTCGCATACAGTATATTATTAAAACACTTTTCAGTTGTAAATGTACACCCAGATATCCTTTTATTTACCTAAAACTTACACATAGTGTAACTATTTAAAGCCCAGGATGCAGTGTTACCATGCGAAAACACCACAGGCGGATGGACAGATGGAAAAAACAGAGTTTATAGTCTTGTCAAGG
>NC_061099.1:21636534-21801534 GCF_015104395.2 Macrobrachium nipponense | reverse complement strand
GATTTTATTTTATTTACGGTTAAATTTAGCCGTGATCATGCATCTGCCACCACTGGGCTGTGGCTGAAAGTTTCATGGGCTGTTACTGAGATTTTCTTTGGCCATGGCTGAAAGTTTCATGGGCCACGGCTGGGAGTTTCATTGACTGCGGCTGAAATTTTCTTGTGCAGTGGCTGAAAGTTTCATGGGCCACAACTGAGAGTTTCATGGGCTGTGGCTGAGATTTTCTTGGGCCATGACTGAAATTTTCTTGGACCGTGGCTGAAAGTTTCGTGGGCCGTGGCTGAGATTTTCTTGGACCGTGGCTGAAAGTTTCATGGGCTGTGGCTAAAAGTTTCATGGGGTGTGGCTGAAAGTTTCATGGGCTGTAGCTAAATATTTCTTGAGCTGCGGCTTAAATTTTCTTGGACCATGGCTGAAAGTTTCATGGGCCGTGGCTGAGATTTTTTTGGATCGTGGCTGAAAGTTTCATGGGCTGTGGCTAAAAGTTTCATGGGGCGTTGCTGAAATTTTCTTGGACTGTGGCTGAAAGTTTCATGGGCTGTGGCTGAGATTTCCTTGGACCGTGACTGAAAGTTTCATGGGCCGTGGCTGAGATTTCCTTGGACCGTGGCTGAAAGTTTCATAGGCTGTAGCTGAAAGTTTTGCACAGCATCATACACTGTACAGAAAACTTGATTGCCCGGTAGAAACTTCGGCGCATTTTTCACTTTTTCTGTTTTTGTTTTCCTAATACACTGTAAATTGTTCACTCGGCTCCATTTGGTGAGTGACTCAGAAGCTGCTGATATGCTTGACTGCAGGATAACTGTAACTAAAAGTCATGAATATGTTACTGGATGGGCAATGCTTTGAAGTGTGACGCCAGATGACTGTCAATCAATCGTCGATCAATTGTAGTTTTACTTTGTGTAAGGCAATTTTACATATTTCGATTACTTTATTTTTGTTCTCAGGGAGCTGTCATATATATATATATATATATATATATATATATATATATATATATATATATATATATATATATATATATGTGTGTGTGTGTGTGTGTGTGTATGTATGTATGTGAATATGTGTTTTGCAACCATCAATTTCAGCGCAGAGTGAGTGAGAGGCTCCTGCGTTTTGCAAGTCACAAATTGAAGCAACGTCACCCATGCATGAAGAAAACAGGTAGAATGTTTAAAACAGAGCGTAAATAAAGATAACATTTAACGAACAACTTCCCCCAATATTCAGCTCTCGAAATGAGCTAAAGAAAGAAGTGAATAAAGAATATAAGCGAACAAACGAGGAAAGAAGATTACGCTTAAGTGAACTTCAAGCACAACTCTTAACTAACCAAGAATATGGAAGGCCACAATATGGAGGCCAAGGAACACCTCAGGGTCGGGTAACAATGTTTACTCGTGCATATATCACTATAAGTTCCCCACCCTGTGGTAGGGGTGTGAGAATACTACCACCGTAGGTCCTGCGTGTCGTAAAAGGCGACTAAAAGGACAGCTGCTGCCTTGCAGTCTTTCTTTTTAGGAAAAGGCTATGCCCACCGCCAATAACTCCGGAAACTGCTGCATTGCAGTCTTACTTTTTTTTAGTGAAAGGCTACCCAGCCAATGGCCCAGCCAATACTGTGGAAACTGCAGTCTTGCAGTCTTACTTTTTAGTAAAGGGCTAGGCCCACCGCCAATAACTGTGGAAACTGCTGCCTTGCAGTCTTACTTTTTTCAGTAAAAGGCTAAGCCCAACGCCAATAACTGTGGAAACTGCTGCCTTGCAGTCTTACTTTTTTTCAGTAAAAGGCTAAGCCCAACGCCAATAACTGTGGAAACTGCTGCCTTGCAGCTGGACTTTTTAGTCAAAGGCGAGGCCCACCGCCAATAGCTGTGGTTGTTGACAGCAAGGACATGAGGGCGTAAAAATCCCTTTGCCAAATAATAAACCAAGCCTGATGTTGCAAGGAAAGGCGCATCAGGCAACCGACCCCTTATTGGTGGGAAAGAAGAATATATAACCGTAAGTTTCCAGGGAGCTTTTCCTAGATAGTGACCTCCATTGTTTTAGCCCGGTATGCATCACCCTTTGCGTCGTGTTTAGTTGAGGATCGTGACTGTGAAAACGTAAACAAGAGCCTGTCAGTATCAGAAAGATAATGACTCCAAGAAATATTAGTCCTAGATAACGACCCCGAAAACCCTTAGGGGTCAGTATCTAGGAAAGATCCTTTCCAGTGATGAGTTTTCATTTGAGATACTTTTCATAAACAGAAATTCGTCTGCTGTATGAACAGTCCACTAAGCCCTGTTCTAGCGAATCTGTAGAGGGAGTTTGTTAAAACAGTGATGATAAACCCAATTAAACACATGAAGGAGTATGTTGAAAAATAATGATAAACCTCATTAAGCATGATAAATAGTCCGGATGAGCTATGTATATCACATATAGTATAACTGAGGGTTTGGAATCCTATCTGAGGAAATTTTAATACGTTCTTCACTCAATTGAATAACCTTCTACTTTACCTAACATCACATTTACAAAAGATGGGAAAGGATAACAATATTACTTACCTGTATGTACAATAATTAGGATGTATATATATATATATATATATATATATATATATATATATATATATAATATATATATATAATACATAAGATAAGTAAAGGACGTGAGTCGAAAGATCTTGTAGCTACTTCAGTTTATCTTTCCTTAACTTTCGTGATTCAGTTTTATACACACATATGTATATATATATATATATATATATATATATATATATATATATATATATACATATGTGTGTATAAAACTGAATCACGAAAGTTAAGGAAAGATAAACTGAAGTAGCTACAAGATCTTTTCCAGATTAAACTCATGGAACGAGTGACGTCTCCTCACCTCTTCTCTCTCTCTCTCTCTCTCTCTCTCTCTCTCGCTCTCTCTCTCTCTCTCTCTCTCTCTCTCTATATATATATATATATATATATATATATATATATATAGAGAGAGAGAGAGAGAGAGAGAGAGAGAGAGAGAGAGAGAGAGAGAGAGAGAACAGGTATGACGTCACTCGTTCCATGAGTTTAATCTGGAAAAGACGTCAATGCATTATTAAGGTTTATGCCACATTACCATAGAGACAAACAAACAAACATCTTTGATTGGTCCGACGTTGTTGAAATTCAAGTTTTTGGGGTCAAATTTCAAATTCTAAGTGATCGAGTAAACCCATGAACTTACGATAAAAGTTTAAATATGTATGTCACTGAAGAGAATTGTAGCTCATTAGTGGGACCTTTTAATTACAAGAATACGATAATTCTTAGAGTCTATTCTCAGAGGAATGATTCCCACAGGGGAGGCTTCTACGACCAATAATATTTAGGTTACTCATTATCGAACTGAAGTAAATTGTCTGAAATGAACTGGATATGGAATTTAGGCCAAAGACTAAACTGGGACCTATGAGATCATTCAGCGCTCAAACAGAAATTGACAGTAAAAGGTTTGAAAGGTATAGGAGAAAAACCTCGCAGTTGCACTATGAATCAATTGTTAGGAGAGGGTGCAAGGTTAGACGGAAGAAAGAGAATATGAAAGGAGGTACAGTAAAAGGAACGAAGGAGACTGCAGCGAGGGGCCGAAGGTACGCTGTAAATAACTTTAATTAATGGCTACAGTACACCACGTGAGGTACACTGACGACACAGGCCCCCTACGGGAAAACTAAAGTTAAGTGCAGGTCTATCAACAGACGATGCACAATTTTACGTAGTTGTAGGCATACCATTATAAACAGCAATGGAGATTCTGTGACCGATATAAGGAACTTCACGAACGACATAAAGTGAGTGACGAACAGAAAAACACAGAAACTAAATAAAGATAAAACAGACTAGATGAGGATGAGGTCAAAAAGAAACTTGACAAAAGCATGATATTAACTGGTGAAAGTAATTTACAGAAAAGTTAGAATAATAAAAACAGCGAGAAAAATTAAAATTTCGATCAGACGAAAACCTAAATATAACACAGTAAATATTAGATGCACTGAAAGTAGTCGGAGGGTATAGCATAAAAAAAAAATGCATGACCATGGATACATTATACGTAGGAACTGTAATACAGTCTACAGTGGTTTACCGATTGTATACTGAAGATATAGGGTTTAATAAACCAAACAGCAAAATTAACAACTGATAAATCCCCACTGGTTGACTTGACTCCCACACGCCCCTCCTTACTAACATCACTGGGCCTCAAACTTAACAAAATTTGATTAAAAAACGAGATGTGTAAAAGTTTTTCCATACATGTAGGAACATGGACGAATAGGAATTCATAAGCAAATAAACATAAGCTTTTATTATTATTATTATTATTATTATTATTATTATTATTATTATTATTATTATTATTATTATTATTATTATTATTATTATTATTATTAGAATGCACGTAAAAAGTCTAATATTAGTTTGTTTATAATCATTCGGTAGCATTTGCCTTTGTCATTCAATGAAATAAAGTTCAGATTTCATTATTTAAAGAATATTCGCTAAATATTATGTATACGGGGCAACCCACAAAAGGAGAGAGAGTAACAGAAAAAAAGCACCTGTGTGATTCTTTTGTAGGTTTACTGTGTAGTACTTAGTCGTCGTTCTATCTAGATGAGAGACGTAGCTTATCTCAAACCAGCATCGTCTTAACATTAGTCACCCATGAAACCGTCTATTTTCGTATTGCTGGCTGTAACATTAACTGAATGATGAAAAAACTAAAATGGGTGCTAAGCTTAGAATTGCAATGAAACGTAGTTTCTGATAATTACGATGCAATGAAATGCACTTTTGATTTTTTCAATGTAGACGGTTCAGTCACTCACGCAGTTAAGTGTTGAATTATAGCAACCTTTTTTATTGCTTTTAAGAAGTCTTAAAATGCTTATATTCATCTCCAATTATATTATATAAATAATTCGATGTATAATATCTCAGGTTATTGTCAGAGATGACAACGCTGGATTATTTGTTTAATGAAGTAATCGATCTGCATTGTGCAGAGCGACGGTCTTTTGTTTTCTACCAGCTGGTTTGTGACGTCACAGCGACATCAAAACAAAGATTTCCATCGTCGTGTGAGGAGTCACTGTGGGTCTCTTTCTTTTTTTTAGGGAGATTTTTTTTTCGAGCCTCCTTTTGCCATGGGGGACCAGATAGATCAAGATGAGGTATAGTTTGACCGTTTGGTTTGTCTTTTGGTTTAATATAGAAGCCGTGAAGGTGAGAAATGACACAAGTCAAGTGGTTGGTTTCGAGCCAATGAGAAATGACGAAGCTTTTGTGACAAAGGTCTTTTGTTTCTTTGTTGCTTACGGGCCCCAAACCGAGACTTATTGTAGTCTCTCATTATTTCCGTTGAACTCTTGTGTGAGCTCTACACAAAGTGTATTGTGTAGAAGCCTACAAGATTAGATATCCGTAGGGTATCATAGTGCACCTCTGACACTCGCCTATTATGGTAGGCGAACCAGCCTGGCTTACACTACGTCCTACTGAGAAACTAATTAGTAGTTATCTTTTCAATACTGTGTGACATAAGATTGGGAAATAAAGTGCCAGCCTTCAGAAGATAATCATTATCCAGTGGTTAATGTAAGAAAATTCCCTAAGGCTTAGCCTAGTATAGGTTGGTTAGCATAGGGTAATTGATAATGCTATGATAGCTTATATTAAATTTATGTGAATTACCTATGTAGCCTAAATCTTAGGTATATTTTCCAGACCAATTATTACTTGATATAGGTATGCATGTTTTATCATTATTGTCGTTGCTAACTACTCATCATAGAGTTTCCCCAGAATTGTGCCCTGTTACTAAGGCTATTAGCTAGGCTAGTAGCTTAATGTGTTGAACAATTATTTGGAACCCCAGTGGGAAAGCTCTAATTATACCATATTTTTTTATATTTGAATACCAGCCGCAATATTGGAGTTCATTTTGCTCTGTTCACGTGTTTCTTTCATATGCTTCATACAAAAATATATTGCAATTTTATTGTTAGCCTAACTATAGTCGATTCATTTAAGGTAGATTCTTGCGCCTACGAGACGTTTGTTTGGCGGCCTCTGATTGGCTGGTACCGGGAGCAGACTGCTCCGCTCAGTGGGTCATATTTTCGTTTGTAGCTTAGAAAACTAGCAATATGTTTACATTTCTTCATTTATCTCACGTTTTACAAAAGATAGGAAAGTTTTGGTCATACCAAAGGATTCAGTATTAAATGTACAATTAATTAATCTTTTCCTGAAATCAATAAGTTAAAATACAAAGGAATTACAACGAGTAGAAGTGAAGGGAGAAACATTTCATTCTTTATACCTGTTTTTATTCATCATCGGATTTTGCATAATTCATGAGATCAAAATAAAATGAAATCTTGTGTTTTAAAACAATAAATTCACCCTGAATACGCTGGTGCTTTCAGATTTTAGATGCGTGTAATATGTAAAGAGAAAATGAAGAATATGTCTTATTATGTTGCATCCGTGCTTGACTCGGTTTGACAGTAGTGCCGAGAGACGCAAGATACCGTGGGGCTAGTCCTCTCAGCTAGAGCCGTTGGCGTGTTGGCAGTTGCCAATTGGCGATATGAGAAGTTTGCAGTTTCGAGTGTATGTATTTACCGAATTATTATGTCATTACATTTTCTATAAATAAATGCATAGAATTCCCATTATGACTTTCGAACATTTTTACTCAAATATTATATATGTCCGTATTTCTGGACATAGCTGATAAAAGAAAAGTAAATAATCAGATGAATGCATCTGGGTGTTGGCTTCAATTTAGTCTAAGTGAGAAATGTACATGCTTTATGAGGCTCACTGATAAATAACAGAACTTGTTTCTCTGGCCAATAACATCAAAAGCTTATGGTTTTCATATGTTCACTCAATAAACAAAAGTACAAATGTTTATTTCTTACCATAAAATTTGTTGACGATGTAACGAATATAATATACTGTCTTTTTCAGAATTGCTTGAGTTACTCTTAGACCAGAATGTTTATCTCCTTTATATACATGTTACACTTGACAACATGTCTACAACAATGTTTAGGAAAAATTTGCTTAGTTTTCTCCTGAGGTAGTTGATTATTCTTGAATCACTTAATTCATACCTGAGTTAGAATAGCTCCCGTACCGTTCCCACAGCCCTGCATAATTGTATATATATAGTACATGTAGGATAATGAGACTAATCAGAAGACTGTTATATCTTCATCTTTTTAAACAAAAGGAATGGAAATTCATGCAGATATATTATGTCATAAACACAAAAGAAAGTCATACACAATAGGCTTACATTGGTATGTCATTAGGCTATCGATATAAACAAAAAGAAATTAAAATTTTACAAATTTTCTTACGTCATCATTATTGTTTATTGCTCCACTGAGATTTATTAATTTCATATCACTCAATTAAGTCTCTGATATCTCTTTCGTTTGAAAATATATTCATAATAAAAGAACAGAAAACAATATGTTGAAACCAACCTCATTAAAACTAAGGATGAGCTGAAGAGTGCGAAGTAGGTCCGTAGGTTTCAAATTCATTCCTGAACTGAATTTCCCGCCCGCGGCCAACGATACCAGATGCATCCATCTGATTATTTACTTTTTTTTTATCAGATATGTCCAGGAATACGGACATATATGATATTTGAGTAAAAATGTTCAAAAGTCATAATGGGAATTCTATGCATTTATTTATAGAAAATGTAATGACATAATAATTCGGTGAATACATAGTCTCGAAACTGCAAACTTCTCATATCGCCAATTGGCAACTGCCAACACGCCAACGGCTCTAGCTGAGAGGACCAGACCCAACGATGTGTCTCTCGGCACTATTGTCAAACTGAGTCAAGCACGAATGTAACATAATAAGACATATTCTTCATTTTCTCTTTACATATTACACGCATCTAAAATCTGAAAGCGCCATCGTATTCAGGGTGATTTTATTGTTTAATAACACAGGATTTTATTTTATCTTGATCTCATGAATTATGCAAAATCCGATGATGAATAAAAACATGTATAAAGAATGAAATGTTTCTCCCTTCACTTCTACTCGTTGTAAATTCCTTTGTATTTTAACTTATTGATTTCAGGAAAAGAATATTTAATTGTACATTTAATACCGAATCCTTTGGTATGACCAAAACTTTCCTATCTTTTGTAAAACGTGAGATAAATGAAGAAATGTAAACATATTGCTAGTTTTCTAAGCTGCAAACGAAAATATGACCCACTGAGCGAGCAGTCTGCCTCCCGCTACCAGCCAATCAGAGGCCGCCAAACAAACGTCTCGTAGGCGCAAGAATCTACCTTAAATGAATCGACTATAGTAGATGCAAGTAGTGTTTACCAATGTAGGTTGTCACTGACTTTGCATAAAGGCCTAAGAATTTGGTGCCATAGGTTAGGTTATAGTAAATTAAATACGTTCATGTATTCCAGTCCTTTTGTTTCCCTTCCCAAAACCCTGCTTTCTCACTATACCCCTCCCTATAATTTTAGCATATAAGAGGATCTAGTTTCTTGGGAAATGAATGCTGGAATTGTTCAAAGCATGCATTAAAATCATGGAAAAAATATATCCCAAGCTCTGGAAAATAATTATGTTTGAAGTGAAAATTTACCAATTGTAGAGCGGATTGACAACCAAAATAAGTAAATTGCAGTTTGCCCCAAAATAGGTATGCTTAGAAATATATTAGATAATGTATTCATGAAAATTAGATGGCTTATGAGATGTTGCCAAGCGATAAGATGGTTAGTCATACAGGTTTTGAGACAATGGTTTTTTTGTTTCCTAAAGGAATAAGAATGTGTAAAATATATGGGTTAGGTGAAGAGAATGTAAATGGAGTGTAAAATTATTGATCTGTGTAGATGAAGTAGTAGTGTAAATGATGATAGCTATATGGACCTGCATAAACTTCTGAAAATATGTAAATGGGAAATTTTGAAAGATAATTTTTTTTTTTTACTGTTATGAGGGTTATCTTTGTAGATAATACTGAATTATTTTTACTGATATGAAGATGATCTTTGTAGCTAATACTGTAGCATAACTGATGATAGTGAAATGAAACTGCATAGACTGGTGATTGAGTGAAAGGAGGAAATGTTGATTTTCATTGTGTTTCACTGTTAAGAGAAAATAGTACTTTTTGCAAAATTGTAAAGTACGTAGTGCATTACTAAGAGTTCATTTAACATTTCAGGTTCGGAAGAAGCGTTTGGCCCGTCTTACAGCGGGGGCCAGCAATAGTAGTACTAACAGTGAGGCATCTCAGATTTCTGCCCCCACCTCACCAGTAAGGCTGTTTTTAAGTAAAATTTTTGGGATTATGGTTTAGAAATATACATCATATTATGACTTCCCATTACTTCAAAATAGGGCTTAGTGGTCACATGATTATCCAAGATACTGTATTCTGTCCTAAAGGAAAGTGCTGCTGTGCATTGCATTACCAAATAAGTATTGTAATGCATATATATTGAGCACATGGCCATTGTTCAGTGATTTTAGAGGTCTCGTGTTTGTTCTGAACTAATGCCTTTTCTGCAAGAAAAGCTTAGATTATTTTTATTTGCCTTTTGTAAATTTAGATCAGCCTTGTTTTTCAAGGTTTTATAACTACCTTTTAAGAATCATTTGTGGCAGAATAGCCTTTGTTTTGTCTGAGTATATGTTTATACTAGTTTTGAAGTTTAGTGCCCGTTGTCTGGTCATTTCAAGTGCTTAATTTAGTATTACTTGGTGTGGTTAGGTGCCTCCTCCCCGTTTGTTTATATTATGGAACTATCGTTTTAACGATTGTCTTTCTTTTTTTTTACGAGTGTTTATAAACGTGCCTTGCTGATGTCTGGATGTTGGTGCTCAGACAGAGTTCAGTTTGGGCTAGAGCACTCCCCTGATATTACCCCTTCAGCTGCATGCTGATTTGGACATTGGATGAAGATTATTTGGAGGTTTATTTGGATGACGATTTTTATTTTTTATTTTGTTCATGAAACTTACCTGTCAGATATACATATATATACCGAAGTCCGACAGAATTTAAAAACTTACGACACACGTAGTGGGAGTCAGGTGGTTAATACCCATTCCCACCGCTGGGAGGCGGGTATCAGGAACCATTCCCATTTTCTATTCATAATTTTTCTGTCGCCGGTGTTGTAAACATCTGTTTACAGCACCTCCGTCTGGATTTGGAAACTTATTGGCTACTTGAGTATCCCTTTTGGTTTTTTTTTTTGGTTATTTGACTTGGATCGGTGGCTAGGCACACGTTATCAGTGGATCGAATTGATTTTGGCTTAGATTTTTCTTTGGACCTCTGCTTGACTCCCAGGACACGGGGAGAGAGCATGTCGAAAGCCGAAGGAGGGTTACGAGGAACCCCCACCGAGTTTTGGATGCCAGGAGTTTTGGATGCCAGGTCCAGGAGTTCTGATTCCATTAGTCTGGGGGAGCTGTCCAGTGTATTGTCTTGCATGGACAAGGCCGTCAGGGATGGTTCTGAGGAGTTGACTGCTCATTTCAGCACGGGACTTCTAAAGAAAAGAGCACTCTTCTGTAACTTTACAGCTAAATCTGTCTCTTCAGCGCAAAAGGCGGATTTGCTCTTCGCTCCGTTTTCAGACCATCTCTTCCCCCAGTCTATGGTTAAGGACATAGCCACGAGTCTACAGGAGAAAGCAACTCAAGATCTTCTGGCTCAGTCATCGAGGAGACCAGCGGGTACTTCGTCTTCTGGGATCTCTTCTACCAAGAAATCGAAGCCCTTTAGAGTTGGATCTTCCTCGAAACCAGCCCCTCGAGGAAGAGGCACTTCCAGAGGCAAAACCCCCGCTCCTTCAAAGAGTAGGAAGTGATATGGAAGTCCTTCAGCCGCCGGTAGGAGCCAGCTTCTACTTTTCGCGAGAGCCTGGGAAGAGAGAGATGCCGACGCTTGGTCGCTGGATATCGTGAGGAAGGGGTACAGAATTCCGTTCCTGAAGTCGCCCCCGCTGTCTTCGACACCAAAGGATTTGTCTCCTTCGTATCGAGGAAAAAAGCAGAAAGTGCTTTACGATCTGCTAGATCAAATGATCGAGAAGCAAGCTGTGGAACAGGTCTTCGACCTGGATTCTCCAGGTTTTTACAACCGTCTGTTCCTAGTGCCGAAGCAGTCAGGGGGGTGGCGACCCGTCCTAGATATCAGCAGCCTAAACCTCTTCGTCACTAAGCAGAAATTCAAGATGGAGACACCTCAATCTGTGCTTGCAGCATTAAGACTGGGGGATTGGATGGTCTCACTAGACCTCCAGGACGCGTATTTTCACGTCCCCATCCATCCCCAATCAAGGAAATACCTGCGGTTTGTCCTGAGGGGGAAAGTATTCCAGTTCAGGGCACTCTGCTTCGGTCTAAGCACAGCGCCGATGGTTTTCACCATCCTTATGAAGAATGTTGCGAGGTGGCTCTATCTTGCGAAGATAAGGATCTCTCTCTACCTCGACGACTGGCTTATTCGAGCCTCATCGCAAGACCGGTGTCTGGAGGACCTTCACACGACCTTGTCGTTAGCGAAGTCCCTGGGACTTCTGGTAAATCTCAAAAAGTCGCATCTGACCCCTTCTCAATCCTTAGTCTATCTGGGGATTCAGATGGACTCAGTGGCTTTTCGGGCTTTTCCGTACCAGGGGCGACAACTTCAATGCCTAGACAAAGTGTCAGCCTTTCTGGAGAAGGAAACATGCTCGGTGAGGGAATGGATGAGTCTGCTGTGGACCATTTCCTCACTGGAGAAGTTTGTTTCTCTGGGAAGGTTGCACCTCAGACCATTTCAATTCTTCCTGTCCAACAACTGGAAACGCGATCAAGATCTGGAAGCAACCTTGTTGTTGACAGAGGAGGTGAAAGAACACCTGAGATGGTGGTCAGATCCGCAGAAGCTTACGGAAGGCCTTTCGGTCAAGCTTTCGGAACCCCGACCTAGTGTTGTTTTCCGACGTGTCTTCCACGGGATGGGGAGCAAGACTAGGAGGGAGAGAAGTGTCAGGCACCTGGAGAGGGGAACAGGTGTCCTGGCACATAAATCTCAAAGAACTGCCAGCGATTCACCTTGCGCTAAGGTTCTTTCAAGAAGAAGTCTCCAACAAAGTGGTTTAGATCAACTCGGACAACACCACAGCCCTGGCATACCTCAGGACAGGGGGGTGGGGGAACCCACTCTCGTTCTCTGTTCACCATCGCGAAGGAAATCCTGTTATGGGCGAAGTCGCAGGATGTCACGATTTTAACAAGATTCGTGTCAAGGAGTGGAGAACGTTCGAGCGGACCTTCTCAGTCGGCAAGGACAGCTGCTGCCGACGGAATGGACCCTACATCAGGAGGTATGTCAGTCGTTGTGGAAGCTATGGGGACGTCCTCATGTGGACGTTTTCACAACTTCCCGGACAAGGAGACTTCCGCTTTATTGCTCACCAGTTCTGGACCCGGGAGCAGTGGCTGTAGACGCTCTTCTTTGGAAATGGTCGGGCCTGGACATTTACGACCGTTTCCCCCAGTTCAGAAAATCCTCGGGGAGGTAATTGAGGAAATTTCGCGGCATCAGAAGGAGCGAGGATGACCCTCATCGCCCCCTTCTGGCCAGCGACCGACTGGTTCACAGAGGTAATGTCCTTCCTGATAGACTTTCCGAGGACTCTGCCCCTAAGGAAAGATCTACTCAGACAGCCCCACTTCGAGAGGTACCACAAAAACCTCCCCGCTCTGAGTCTGACTGCGTTCAGACTATCAAGAAGTTGGCCAGAGCGAGGGGTTTTTCAAGACCTGTGGCTAAAGCAATCGCCACTGCAAGGAGGCTCTCCTCAATCGCAGTCTACCAATCGAAGTGGGCTGTCTTCAGAAGTTGGTGCAGGATTAGGGCATTTCCTCCACCACTACCTCTGTGAGCCAGATAGCAGATTGCCTTCTTTACCTAAGAAAAGAAGTGAAATTAGCTGTTCCCACGATAAAAGGCTACAGGAGCGTGCTTTCTGTAGTCTTCAGACACAGAGGACTCGACTTGGCAAATGACAGAGACCTTCATGATCTCATTAGATCCTTCGAGACTACGAAGGTTCTCCAACCTAAAGTACCATCGTGGAACTTAGACTTGGTGCTTAAGTTCCTGATGTCAAGTCAGTTCGAGCCACTCCACTCAGCTTCGCTTAGGAATCTGAAGAAGAAGACCATTTTCCTAACCGCTCTGGCGACGGCAAAGAGGGTTAGCGAACTCCAGGTCATAAGCAAGCAAGTTGGGTTCACGGATCATAGTGCGGTTTGTTCCTTAAGTCCTACGTTCTTAGCAAATAACGAGAACCCTTCCAACCCTTGGCCGAGGACGTTTGAGATCAAGGGGTTGTCGGAGATAGTGGGACATGAACCTGAGAGAGTCCTGTGTCCTGTCAGGGCTCTCAAATTCTATTTGCAGAGAACTAAAGCCTGCAGAGGCTCTTCTGAGAACTTGTGGTGCTTGGTGAAGAAACCAGATCTTCTGATGTCAAAGAACGCTCTGGCGTTCTTCCTAAGAAGTACGATTAAAGAAGCTCATGAAAAGTGCAGTGATAGTGATATGAGCTTCTAAAAGTGAAAGCCCACGAGGTGAGGGCTATTGCTACCTCGGTAGCCTTTCACGAGAATATGGCACTCAAAGACATTTTGAGTGCCACATATTGGCGAAGCAATTCGGTGTTCGCTTCACACTACCTGCGGGAGGTGAAAGCAACATACGAAAATTGCTACTCGCTGGGACCATGCGTTGCTGCAGACACTGTTTTGGGGGCAGGAGGTAGCACTCATCCTATTCTTTAATGGTTAGGTGAGTTTTTAACTTGTGTTTTATGGTTGTGGGGTCGACCGCCGGTGGCGGATCTCCCTTCCATTAGTTTAGTCTAAGTGGGATACCTTTGGTAGGCTAGGCCAGGTGGTTGTGTTTTTACTTCGTTGCCCTCATTGTATGGTTCATGGTCTAGTCACGTCGTGGTCTCGCCCCTGTTGACAGATCATCTGGAGTGCACCAGCTATATAGGTCTCTACCTCGCTGGCAACTCTAATAGCACAAGCAGACTTACGTGGCAGTAATCACGAAGCCAGCTATGCTAACAGGTAAGGAACCAAGATATCAATTATCTGCATATATGTGTTTCCTAAAATCTTCCATTCTGTCTACTCCCACCACCAAAGGTGGGATTCAGCTATATATATATCTGACAGGTAAGTTTCATGAACAAAATGATATTGTAATGATACAATAAAGTTTTGTACATGCAACTTCCCCGGCAGATATATACTTAGCTTATGTCTCTGACGTCCGACAGAAATTCGAATTTCGCGGCACACGCTGCAGGTAGGTCAGGTGATCTACCCCCCTGCCGCTGGGTGGCAGGAATAGGAACCATTCCCGTTCTAGAACCAGATTTTCTCTGTCGCGGTAGTGTCAACATATGTTGTTGCTACCTCCTGACTTGATTTTCGTTTTTCATCGCCATCGATCTTCTGGGCTGTCTTTTGCAGGGAAGTACTGGGTCTTTGGTTCGGCATACGCTTTTATTAACTTTTTAATGAATTTGGCTTCGAAAATTTCGAAGAATATATGATGTGTAACTACCGAAATTTTCGGTAGACACTCACATAGTTTGCAAGAAAGGGAAATATTAATATTTATTCATTAATACGTGTAATAAGTGTTAGAATTGATTGAGGAAATATACTGACTTCCTACTTTAGGGAGTCAGTAAAGCATGTAACTAGATACGTTTCTTTTAAAAGTTTTTTGGAAACTCGTACTAACGAGCAATTAGAGTATTAAGAGTACTAGTAGTGTTGCATCCTCATCACCTTCTTACTTCGCAGAAACTTCAAATTCATAATTGCAATTTGAAGACAAGGATTGTGGCTCAAAATGCGA
Source organism: Macrobrachium nipponense (assembly GCF_015104395.2). Taxonomy (NCBI): domain Eukaryota; kingdom Metazoa; phylum Arthropoda; class Malacostraca; order Decapoda; family Palaemonidae; genus Macrobrachium; species Macrobrachium nipponense. The sequence continues at coordinate 21,786,507 of NC_061099.1, read as the reverse complement.
GCTATTAAAAGGTAAGAAGTGATTACTAGTGTTCCCCATTGCAGTGGAGGGCGCGTCTGATCGGCTCTGTCTCGCTCTCAGGCCTAGACCTCTTTCAAGCTCCCAAGCCCAGGGGAGAAGGAAGGTCGAAAGCCGTAAGGAGGTTTCAGAGAATCCCCACCGGTCAGGCGTCCCCTCGGCAGGTTCTGTAGAGCGTCCCAGACTGCCAAGGATAGCCATTGAAAAGGCATCCTTAAAAAAGTGCGTCTCTTCATCTTACATCCGAAAAGACGAAGAATGTATATGTTTTGATGATCTAGCGCGTTCTCTGAAATCTAAAAGAACACTGAGCAAGAGCCAGCCAGGAACTTAGGAAGCCGCGTTCCAGCAAGCTAGCGTGAGCCACGTTCCAACAGCCAGCAGCGAGCCGCGTTCCAGAAAACAGACTAGCGCGAGCCGCGTTCCTACAACCAAACGCGAGCCGCGTTCTAGCAACTGAGCGCGAGCCGCGTTCTAGAAAATTTTTCTTGGCGCAAGGCGCCGTTCAAAGAGACGAAGCGCCAGCCTGGCGCAAATTGCGCCAGAAAAACAGACGGCTAGAGCAAGGAGCCTTATAGTACAGTGGCAATCAGAACGATCCTACCATTGAACGTTTCCGGGCAAGAGGCTCTTTCTAAAAGGGGTCTAGTAGGCGCACGGGACCTTCCACGCAAGCAGAACGTTCCAGGAGCGAGTCTCCTTTCTAGCGTGCGGAACTATCCAGGCGCTAGGCGCAAGGAGCCAGGCGCCAGAATATTCCAAATCTTCTTATGAGAGAGAGGTCAGTCGCGAGGCTCCTCTTTGAGTTTTTAACTTGAGCAACTTTCCCCTGGCAAAGGTGCAAGATGTCGCACAGGCGGCCGTCGCGTTTGTCAGAAGGATTCTGATACCAAGAGAAGCCATTTTTTTCATTATTCAGAAGACTCCTGTGTTTGGCAGTTTCCTCTCATGCGGACTCTCTCCTTCATTCATGCTCTTCCCTCGTTATGAAGAGGCAAGAGCTTTGGGAGTTTTTCTTATAAGAATCTCATCGACGTTTGGGTATGATGGCGGATAGGAAATATCTACTTCCTTCCGTAAACCCTACAGATGAACAGGAATTCTGTCTCTTCCGCGATTTATGAGGAAATCACAAGATTTTTAAAAGAGTTCCTGGATTAACTTCCTTCCTTAAGGAGATATATATACTCTTTCTATCGTTCTATTAACGAAAAGAACGAAGACAGTAAAAATTTTTCCTTTATCTGCCTCGGCAGAGAAAGAAGGTAGTAGAGTATCTGCTGTATGAGAATACGATACGGCAAATCACACATACCGTAGTTACTTCTTTGCAGAGTAACTCAATTACCAGTATCCTTCCAGGAATTCCTAGGAAGGACTACGCTTAAAGGGATTGTTAAGACAACACCTAATTAGCTTCTAGATTTATCGAAGTCTGTTTCGCTTAAATATGCATTAATAAGAACTTCCTGAAGTTCGATAATAATTTTATAAGATTCCTTTATTTAATGGAGTAGCTGGCAACTCTGGAAGAGTAAGGCCAGACGGCTAACGGAGACTGCTATCGCGCCTTAGAGACCTACGCAGTAACATGTAGGTGCGGTCGTGAGTGGTTGGTTACATGTCTCTCTCCTGCGGGATGGAATAACTAACCGTGTCTCTCCCCTACAATCGCGGTTTTAGCCTCGGATTGAGGGGATAGTTAAGTAAACATAATAAAAATATTGTCTGCCTTTTGCTAAGAAGCTTTCAATAAGAAAGATATTACAACATTTCAATGCTGTTTACCGTAGGTAACATTATTAAAGGATTCTAACGCAGCGGAACTCTATATTATATGATGCTCTCATGCTTACGAAAGCATGGCTTATTAGAGTACATGCTTAGTGAGAAGATGAATGTAGTAGAAGAGAATTCACTTTAAGACTACGGTATGGTCAAGTCTTATGCACATACCGAGGTTAACTACAGAATTCCTAGTATCCTTACAAAGGTTTCCTAGATTAATGCTGTTTACCACAATGTGACAGTATTATAAAGGATTCTAATACGGCAGAGCACGATATAATATAATTCTCTCATCCTTTCGAGAAACGCACACAACCTTTTTAGAATCGGATATTGCTCAAGAGAAGATGGGTGAGTCGGATGGGAAACATTCTCTTAGTGGCAGAAGTTGTTTCCCTGAATGGACTATACTACGTATATAAAAGTTTTTTCCTACTAAGAACGGAATTAACACGTGAAGGATGTCGGGTACCATAAAGGCACAGATGTTCTGGCACATAACCTTAAAAGAACTAGAAGGAAGCGCCAGCCTGGCGCAAAGCGTCAGAAGCGCCAGCCTGGCGCAAATTGCGCCAGAAGCGCCAGCCTGGCGCAATGCGCCAGAAGCCCCATCCAAGATATTTTCTCGTTTTAGCGAGTTATTAACCTATGAGTCCAGTAGTGGTTGGTTTGGTGTTTGCTTCTCACCTCGGTGGTCGCGGGTTCGATTCTCGGCCATTCCATTGAGGAGTGAGAGATGTGGATTTCTGGTGATAGAAGTTCACTCTCGACGTGGTTCGGAAGTCACGTACACCATACAAACAAACAAACAAAGTAGCCTCTCGGAGGCTCGGTAACGGCAAGATTCGTTCCTGATTTCGTTACCCATTTAATCGGAAAGGGGTCGCTTACAAGGAATGATGAAATGATTTATTTTAATCACTTAGGCCAATTCCACGACTCTCTCATATCGCAAAGAGCATCGAGAATCTCTTTTTTCGCCCCTGTTCGCGTTAACAAAAGAGAACCTATTTGGGAACAGACACGGAACGTAACGATCCTTAAGAGGTTCGATGCAAGATTTTGCATGTCCGTGAGAACCTTCTCGATCGAAGATAATAACTGTTAACGTATGTCTAACATTTATTGAAAAGAGTTTGAGAACCTGCGGAAAGTCTTCTTCATAGATCTCTTCGCAAGGTAGAAGACGAACAGGCTTCCTATATAGACTGCTTCCTTTTCCTCGAACCAAGAGAGGTAGCAATATACGACATCTTTAATTTAAAGAAGGGGAATAAACTTTAGTCTTTTTCCCCTAGTTATAAATTCTTAACAGATATTAAGATTAAATGGGCGTCAAAGGAAAGAGAGGATGAATGCCTCATTTTGGCCTTAGAGAGGTTGGATTCACAGAAGTCACGTTCTTCTCACAGCATGTTTCGTAAGGCTTTTCCAAGAGTATCTGGATATTCTATCAGAATCTATTATAAATAGACCTGAAAAACCTCTCCACTCTGAGTCTGTCCGCGTGCAGACTGACCAGAAGTGGACATGAATGAGAGGATTTTTCAAGGTAAATGACAATAGTCATGGCTAAGACATAGAATTGCTGCAGATCGTGCTAGATGGAATGAGGAAACTGTCCTCTTCCGATACCTCTGTGAACCACATAGCGAGGTTCTTTCTTCACTTTCAGAGGGAAGAATCACCTAGGTATATATCTGCTATCAAAGAACGCAGTAAAAGGCTATACTCTGTCTCTACAAGGGGAATTAGAGATAACAGAAGATTAAGATCTTCGGGATCTTATACGATACCGCAATACGACAAGAGTAGGATATCATGTACTTCGAATGGGATCTTTTTGTGGCCACAGATTCCGTGTTCCGACAAAATGGAACTGCTCCTCATCAAACTTCTTTGAGAAAGTTTATGAAGGAATTCTTTGTTTCTCTTAGCCCTAAACGACCAAGAAGACAAGTGAATTTTTTGTGCATTGGAATCTCGCATCAGATTCAATGGAGACTCGGCAATGGGTTCTTGCCAGCATAGTATGTCTGGCAAAAGAACTAAAACCCTCTATTCCTGACGCAACGCTTTCAGATAGAAGTTTCGTTGCCCAGGCAGGGTACTTACTTTTTCATCTACAGAAGAAGAGATGGTTTAAACGTTTGCCTACAGAGTCTTCGGGGTGCGATGAGGGCTCGAAATGCTTCCCAGAAGGTATTCAGAAGGATACAATAAGAGCTAGAAATCAGGGTTCCTCCCAATTTCAGCTCGGAGTCTCCTTCGACTTCCAGACTCCTTCCCTTCCTTCGGGCAAGGATAGGGAAGATTCTGCAACGAGGAACCTCATCAACATGTAAGAAGAGATCTCGTTAGCAAAGGAAGTATTCACGAAGGATCCTCCTCGGAGGAAGACTCTTCTCTCTCGTATTGTTAGATATCCTGTCGTCTACTGGATGTAGCTGACTACAATCACCTCCCCTTGCCAGGGGCCAAAAGATCAAAGGGGAAGAATTTCTTCCACCCTTCTCCAGTCTCCTGATAGACTATGTGGTTGTTCAGGACTCTCGGACAATGTAGCGCCAGCCAGGCGCCAAATGCCAATAACAGGCGAAAAACGCCAGAGGCGGACAGTTCCAAGGAACTCTGTCATGGTCGGATACTGAGAAGGAGCGGGCCTCCAACCTGGCGCAAATGCGCCAGAGGCGAACAAATCGGACAGATATAAGAGTGTCCAATGTGGACATCGCCAGACAGCCTAGAGACTCTTCCAAGCTCGAAGCTCCAGCAAGTGTGGAGGAGCCAAGCCAGGCGCGAGGCGCCAGCCAGGCTCTAGGAGCCAGCCAGGCGCCATCCAGGTGCCAGGCTCCTTCAAGGCTAGGCTCTAGTCAGGATTGAGGATCCATCCAGGCGCAAGGCTCCTTCCAGTAAAGAGAAACCTAAAGCTCTGTCATGTAAGAGGGCTAGTCCCCATTGATATGATACAGGTAAGGCTCTGCCATGTAAGTGGGTCAGCCCCCATTGGCACGATCCGAGAAGGCTCTGTCGTGTAGCGGCTAGCCCCCATTGACATGATCCAGAAGGGTTTGTCAGTCATAGGTCCCTACCTCGCTGAAACTCTTGAGGCATGCAGACTCATAGACAGTAAGCATGAAGTCTTCTGCCAAGCTCCAGGCGCAAGGCGCCAGCCAGACGCAAGGCTCCACAAGCCAGGCGCGAGGCGCTAGCCAGGAGGGAGGAGCCAATCAGGCGCCAGCCAGGCGCAAGGCGCCATCCAGGCGCGAGGCTCCAGCCAGGCTCCTGGCGCCATTCAGGCGCAAGGCTCCAGCCAGGCGCGAGGCGCTAGACAGGCGCTAGGCGCCTGCCAGGCACGAAGCGCTAGCCAGGCTCCAGGCTTCACCCAGAAGAGATCTATATCAAAGAATGCCCTGGCCTTCTTTGAGACAATGTGATCTCCTGAGCACTTGACAAGTGCATTGATGATTCCTTCAAACAGCTGAGAATTAAAAGCGCATGAAGTGCAAGCTTTTCTGAATTCTTGTTCTTTCTTAACAATATGTCATAAGGACATATTAGCTGTCACATACGGGAGATGCAACTCTGTGTTGACTTCCCATATCCGAAGGATGTCAAGATAACCTACGAGATCCTTCTCTCTTGGTTGATACGTGTCTGCAGATACATTGCTGGGATAGGGAGCCGATACTGATCCTTAACTAGTGAGTTAAATTTTATTTAACGTCGTGTTTTTTCTTTGGGTTGTTTGAAAGGAGTTTGGGGATAACTCTTTTCAACTTAAGCACTAACCCTCGTGTTAGGATCAGGTGATCGGGATCGGTGTTGTGCTCCTTAATTATGCCACTAGGCATAGGCATATTGTCATGTAAGAGGCTCTGTCGAGTAAATGGATAAGACCCCATCGACAGACCCACAAGAACTCTTAGCCATAGGTCACATCCTCGCTGAGGCTCTTGAGGCGAAGCAGATTCCTAGGCATTAGCCATGGAATCTTCCGCCTGAACAAGTAGGAACCTAGGTTTTATTTATTTATTACCTACAACGTATGTTGTTTTACCTGTCTATTCAGTAATAGTTGTCTCTTACCCACCACCAAGGGTGTCAATCAGCTAAGTATATATCTGCCGGGGAAGTTGCATGTACAAAAATGATATTGTTAGAATACAATAAAGTTTTGTACATACTTACCCGGCAGATATATACGATGAATGGCCCACCCAGCCTCCCCTCAGGAGACAGGTGGAAGAGAAAATCTGGTTCTAGAACGGGAATGGTTCCTATTCCTGCCACCCAGCGGCAGGGGGTAGATCACCTGACCTACCTGCAGCGTGTGCCGCGAAATTCGAATTTCTGTCGGACGTCAGAGACATAAGCTAAGTATATATCTGCCGGGTAAGTATGTACAAAACTTTATTGTATTCTAACAATATCATTTTTTTCATACTTACCTGGCAGATATATATATTTTAAGTACCCACCCACCTCCCCTCAGGAGACAGTGGAAATAAAAATTATGAATAGAAAATGGAAATGGTTCCTGATACCCGCCTCCCAGCGGCGGGAATGGGTACTAACCACCTGACTCCCACTACGTGTGTCGTAAGTTTTTAAGTTCTGTCGGACTTCGGAATATATACTATATCTGCCAGGTAAGTATGAACAAACTTTATTGTATCATTACAATATCATTTTTTTTTACCTTTGGATCCTCACCTTGGTCAGCTGTCTGCAGGTTCTCTAGTCACCTGCAACTCGAGTGTCTCCTGCCTAGTCCTGCGGCTTGGGTGCTTCGATACAACTCGCAGGTGCTCCTGTCACCTGCGACTTGAGCCATTCCTGCCTTTCGCTGATGAGGAGGTATTCTCAGGGAATTGGTGCCGTCACTTTCTCCCGGCACTGACAGGAATTGATCTGACTTTTCTACATCTCCATCCAGTTGCTGTGGATGTGGGAGCTGGCTAGCTCGTGAGATGGCCTGTAGGGAAGCTGAAGCCAGGTAGGACTAAATATCACTGATTTTCGTTCAGGATCACTCTGGCGTTCATGACCTGCCCTGTTAGCTGATTTGGAGTTTCGATCATGGCCGTGATAGTTTTCTCTTTGGATGCCTTCATTTATGAGAGAAAAACTATGTAGTGGTTATATATATATATGTATTTTGCCATATTTGAAATGGGATTATATAATGTTACCCAATGAGTCTTCCTCTAGACAAAGTTTTCGCGTGTTTAGCTTTGTGGTTTTAGGTAGAGATATTTTTTTTTACTTACTCTGCCTTCCTTCTTCCTTTGACTTAGCATTAGGATAGTTTTTGGTCTGGCCAGCAAAATAGTTGGATCCAAATAAATTACCTATTATTAATTTTCCTTTGCTTTATAATTTCCTTTGATGAGGGTTTGAGCCTTTAGTGTGTTTTTTAGGGAATCTATTGTGATTCTAAGGACTGGTATTTGTTACATCTTACAAGGTTGATTTAAATTTTGTATTTGTTAGGCATTAAATATTATTAAGTTTTCTTCGGTGTTTGTTTCCGCTGATCTGTAACACTGGGTTACATGAGATCACTGACAACAACCCTGATATAGAATAAAAACTTGCGAGTTCTTATTTTATATTAGGGTTGTTGTCGATGATTTCATGTAGCCCAGTGTTAAAGGTCAGCGGAAAAAAAAACACCGAAGAAAACTTAATAATATTTAATGCCTAACAAATACAAAATTTAAATAAACCTTGTTGGATGTAACAGATACCAGTCCTTAGAATCACAATGGATTCCCTAAAACTAAGAAGCCAAACCCTATCAAAAAGAGAGGAAATAACAATTATTAATAGATAACTTATTTGGATCCAAATATTTTGCTGGCCAGACCAAAAACTATCCTAATGCTAAGCCAAAGGAAGAAGGAAGGCAGAGTAAGAAAACAAGAAAATAATTATTATCCCTACCTTAAAACCACAAAGCTAAACACGCAAAAACTTTGTCTAGAAGAAGACTCATTGGGTAACTTTATATACTCCCGTTTCAAATATGGAAAAATACATATCTATATATAACCACTACATCGTTTTCTCACATAAATGAAGGCATCCAAAGAGAAAACTATCATGGCCATGATCCAAACTCCAAATCAGCTAACAGGGCAGGTCATGAACGCCAGAGTGATCCTGAACGAAAATCAGTGATATTTAGTCCTACCTGGCGTCAGCCTCCCTACAGGCCATCTCACGAGCTAGCCAGCTCCCACATCCACAGCAACTGGATGGAGATGTAGAAAAGTCAGATCAATTCCTGTCAGTGCCGGGAGAAAGTGACGGCACCCATTCCCTGAGAATACCTCCTCATCAGCGAAGGCAGGAATGGCTCAAGTTGCAGGTGACAGGAGCACCTGTGAGTCGTATCGAAGCACCCAAGTCGCAGGACTAGGCAGGAAACACTCGAGTTGCAGGTGACTAGAGATACTGCAGACAGCTGACCAAGGTGAGGATCCAAAGTGTAATAAAAAAAAAAATTGTCGTCCAAATAAACCGCCAAATAATCGTCATCCAATGTCCAAATCAGCATGCTGCTGAAGGGATAATATCAGGGGAGTGCTCTAGCCCGAACTGAACTCTGTCTGAGCACCAACGTCCAGACATCACCAAGGTCACGTTCATAAACACAGTAAAAAAATAAACAATCATTAAAACTGTTGTTCGATAATATAAACAAATGGGGAGGAGGCGCCTGACACACTGAGTAATGTTAAATTAAGCACTTTACATTAAGCACTTGAAATGACCAGACAATGGGCACTTAAATTTCAAAAATAATATAAACAAGTACTCAGACAAAACAAAGGCTATTCTGCCACAAAATAATTCTTGAAAGGTAGTTATAAAACCTAGAAAAACCAGGCTTATCTAAATTTACAAAAGCTAAATAAAAATAATATAAGCTTTTCTAATATGTGGTAACCTAGGTAGTATGTACCTTTCAGCTGATTGTTCACAGGTGTGTAAGTGTGGATAGTCACTTATGGCCTTTCTTCTTTCATTTTGAAAACTAATGAATAGCATCTCTGGAGGCATAGATTGATGGGTATGCTATGAACAAATGTTTTCTATTGGTAACTTGTAGTTCAGAACTGTTACTTATGTTTGAATTGGGGAAAAAAATTTGCTATTTTTAGGTTATTAATTAATTATTAATTTTTATACTAAGAATTCCTAATGTAATCCAATCTATCTTTATTACAAAAGGGCATACAGTTGCCAACGTCTCCTAATGCAACATCACTGCTGCCTTCTCCACATAAAAGACAACCTCCACCTTCACCACTAGATATTACTCCTTGTAAAAAGGGTGAGTACTATTGAGTAATTGCATCATTAAGTGTACTATATACTATTTTCAGTCATATCATACCAATTGACATATAACTTGAATAAGAGCTAATAACTTGAAAAAGAGCTAATATTTGCTGTGCATCTTGACATTGCTGTGACTCATGACATTAGACCTTAGTGATACATCTGTTGTATGTAATTAATTTTGTGGCCCTACCTCCAAAGGTTTAGAAGAACCTATGGAAGTAGAAACCAAGGCTGAAACTCCAACCAGCTTGGAGACAGGTCATTATGGCAGCGACAACAAACGTCCCAGGGTATGAATATTACAGGGAAATTTTTATAATGTCATTTGTGCTTTGATATTCATGGTAATTTTTGCATATAATGTACACAGAGTTAAGTTTTAATACAGGGTTTATGGTTCGTTTTCTTCAGAGTGTCAGTACAAGTGAGGTAACAGAAGAGTTAGTGCTTTCAACGTTATCAAATGTGCTTCAGGCCAAATGGCAAGATGTCACTACTACTTGCCCGATCACAGTACAAGTAAGTGTTAGTGAGGAATAATCATGTGGGTACTTTTTAAGAGACCTGGTTATTATATATTCATGATACAACATCAAAATAAACCATTTAAGTGGAACATTTAATTTGTCAGTGCTGTACTACATGCTTACACGTACGTAATCCTTTCCTTTCAGGTTTTATCAGCCGCTAAAAAAGCTGAGATCACATCCCAGGTGCTGATGGAGGTCACTATGCGCGTGTGTGCAGGGGAGAACATAGAAGGGTTGGTGGATCCAAACTATACATCTGATTCACCAGAGCTCAGTGCCTCACCCACAGGTATTAAGAACACAAGTGAAGCTTGTGAGTACTATTTGTACAAATATGTGATGTTCACTATGATTTTGGGAGGAGTGAATTTTCTGTTAACTATTTGCCTGTACCTAACTTGAGGTAAATAGTATCTTTTATTTTTCAACACATTTTAAAACTAAAAGCAGTATTCCTTGATCTTTCTGACTACAAGACTTCATTTGAGTTAGCCAGATTTTGGCTGTTATTTCTGTTCTTGAGTGGCAATGGTGAGAATTAAATTTGAACTTTTATACTGGACTCTGAAAGTAATTTTCAAAAGTATTTTTTATTACATTGTTGAAAATCTAATCAAATTTCTATTGTAGTGTTTCATTGCAGTATGAATTTGAAATTACTAGAAAATATTTTTCAATGAAATAATGGACAGGGAGGCAAAAGGAAAGGGTTACAGAGTGATTTTCTTTTTTGCCAAAATTGCTGTATGGGTCACTATTCTGGATATGAATCTCTTTGCCTCCTTCAAATGGGTGTTCCTACACAATATACAAATCCTCAGTCCTTTACAATAGGAATTAATTGCTTACGGCAAAGATGGAACACACCCGTCAAAACTCTTGAACAAAGGTGGTTAGACAGTACCTACCATCCGGTAGGTGGGGAGACCCACCTGCCTGGATGTAAACATTCCACTTTCATACATTCAACTTCCCTGTCAGATATATACTTAGCTATAGACTCCGTCGTCCCCGACAGAAATTCAAATTTCGCGGCACACACTACAGGTAGGTCAGGTGATCCCGCTGCCTGCCGCTGGTGCAGGAATAGGAACTATTACCGTTTTAAGCCAGATTTTCATACATTCAACTTCCCTGTCAGATATATACTTAGCTATAGACTCCGTCGTCCCCGACAGAAATTCAAATTTCGCGGCACACACTACAGGTAGGTCAGGTGATCCCGCCGCCTGCCGCTGGGTGGCAGGAATAGGAACTATTACCGTTTTAAGCCAGATTTTTCTCTGTCGCGGTACTAGTAACATTGTTGCTAGTTCCTCCTGACTTGAATTTCGAATTTTATTACGCCGTTGATCTTTTGGACTGCTATTTGGTGACGTATTGGATCTTTGGTTTTGGCATACGCTATTGTGGACTGTTTTTTGGATTTGGCTTTGGAATTTCTCATAATGTCTTGACGTGTCGATTTCGTTCAGAGTGTGTGTGAATGAGAATTGTTTTGTGAGACTGCCGAAAGCTTCGGTGGATCCTCACACCACTTGTAAAAATTGTAGAGGGAATGTATGCTCTCAATTGAATACATGTGATGAGTGCAAGAATTTGAATGAGGAGGAATGGAAGTTGCTTAATTCCTACCTAAGAAAGTTGGAGAGAGATAGGGCTAGAAAGCCTCTTCCAAGAGTGTAAGTAGGTCGGTCTCTAACGAGCCAGTTAGCGGACTATTGCCTATTGATAACCCTATTGTTTCCTCCCATACAGCTTTACCTTCCCGATTATCGGACTCGGCAAGCTCAACATCTGAAATTGCGAGTCTGAAAGCTTCGCTTAAACATATGGAACAAAAAATTAAAGAACTGGAAGGTAAGTGCAGTGAAAGTGTTCCCAGTGAAGTGGAGGGTGCGTCTGATCGGCTCTGTCTCGCTCCCAGGCCTAGACCTCTTTCAAGCTCCCAAGACCAGTAGAGAAGAATCGAAAGCCGCAGGGAGGTTTCAGAGAATCCCCACCGGTCAGGCGTCCCCTCGGCGATCCTGTAGTTACGTCCCGGGCTGCCAAGGATAGTCGTTGGAAAGACGTCCTGAAACAGTGTTTTTCTTCGTCTGATTCCTCATCTAAAAAAGGATGGAGTTCAGATAGATTGTCGAGACCTTCAAAGAGAACTTGGAAGTCTCCTTCATTCGACTCAAGCCCTGAAGAATTTCCGGAAGAATATCCTCCGGAAAAGAGGAAGAAGAATGTATATTCAGAAGCTTCTTCTCCTGCATCGGAGGTTGGAAAGAGAGACGTAGCTACGAAGATGTTAGAGGATATGCAGAAACAGATATCTTCCCTAGTAGGAGTTCTAAAATCTGATCAGCCTAAAAGGAAGGATAGATTTCCTCCTATCAAAAGATCCCGTCTTTAAACTCTCTGAGAGCTCGGACGAGGCGCCTGCCAGAAGCCTGCCCAGCCAGACGTCAGGCTACTGTCAAGCGCAAAACGCCGTCAAGGCGACAAGATGTGTATAGGGAACTTCCTACTAGAAAAGAAAGTACATAGATGTCCGAATCGAGGAGTAAAATTGGAACTCCCGAAATCGGACGAACTCCTGAAAGGAAGCGCAAAGAGCCTGAAGCGCCTGAAGGGAGGCGCAAAGTAACTGAAGATCCTGGAACTCTTTTTGGCGAGGCGAAAAGAGTCTGGAGCGCCTGAAATGAGGCGTAAAGCTCCTAAAGTAAAAGAAATGAGGCGCAACGCGCCTGCAAAAGCCTGAAGTGGCTAAAAGGAAATATTTAACTCCTGGAGAGCCTAGCGCCTGATATGAAACATAGGAGCGCCTGGAGAGCCTAGAAACACCTCAAAGGAAAACCAGAGCTTAGGGAGCCTGAGGACTACTGAAAGAAGAAAAGCAAAGCGCCTAAAGAGCCTGAGGCCTCCTGAAAAAGGAAAGCAAGCTCCTAGAGGTGAGGCGTCCTGAAACGAGGCGCAAAGCGCCTGAAGAGCCTGAAGCGTCCGAATGTAGGCGCAAGGCCGCCGGGAAAGCCTGAAGCGGCTGAAACAAAGACGTAAAGCGTCTAGGAGCGCCTGAAAGCAGGCGCAAGGATTTGTACAATCCAGAATACAATTTGGATGAGTTATCGGAGTTTGAAGCGGACTTGGAGGCTCCTCTTTGGGATTTTTCTCAAGATCAATTTTCCCCTGACAGGGCCTCTAGGTGTCGCACAGGTGACCGTAGCCCCTGTCGGGAAGGAATTGATCATGAAAAAAGGGAACGACATTTAAGGACTTCTCCTGGTAGGGACAAAAGTTGTCGCACAGGCGGGACCGTCGTCCTTGTCAGGAGGGCCTTAGGGTAAAAGAACAACATCGGCCTTCTCCTGGCAGGGACTCAAGATGTCGCACAAGCGACCGTAGCCCTTGTCAGGTTGCAGCCGGTGTTGCTGCAAGCCATGTGCATTCCCGAGAGAGGAGTCCTCCGGTCGCACACGTCTTCTCCGAATAAACTCAACCGAATTAGAGGATGTTTCGGACTCTGAAGAAAAACAAGGGGGCAGGTCTTTCTGATTATAAGATACTAGCAGCCCTCTTGTTAAAAGAATTTGGAGAGTCTCTGAGTCCTGCTGCCCTCCTTCTCCTCGGTCTTTATTTTCGAGTACGAAGGCTGCGAAGTCTTCCTCTTTCTTGAAGATGCAACCGACCATTTCAATGAAGAGGGCTTTGCAGTCGGTCGGAAATTGGCTTAAAACCAAGGAGGAGGCGGGGAAGACTGTGTTTACCTGTCCCCCTTCCAGGCTATCAGGAAGAGAGGGATTTGGTATAGCACAGGAGAATCTATGGGACTTTCTCTTCCCTCATCTGCTGAAGCGGACTTCTCGACCTTGGTGGATTCGGCAAGGAGGCATGCACTTCATCGGCCAAAACAAGCTGGACAATGTCTGAAATGGACCATCTCCTCAAGGGAATATTCCATGTCTTGGAAGTTTTTAACTTCCTAGATTGGTCCCTTGGGGCTTTGGCCAACAAGACTCAAGACCCTCAGTTTTGGAACCAGAAGTCTTGCATAGTGTTTTGGCATGCATGGACAAGGCAGTGCAGGACGGATCGGCTGAAGTGGCATCCTTGTTCGGGACAGAGTATTAAAGAAGATGGCTGTCTTTGGTTCTTTTCTTACCAAAGCAGTCTCTCCAGTACAGAGGGCTTCTCTTTTATACGCCCCTCTGTCTAAACAGCGGTTTCTTCTCAGGTTGGTAAAGGACATTTCCCATACGCTTACTGAGAAGGCAACACAGGATTTGCTGGTACATTCTGCTAAGAAGCCTAGGCCAGCTGCTTCTGTCTCGAAGAGGGAGCCAAGACCTGCCCAACAGCCCTTTCGAGGTAGAGCTTTTAGCCGAGCCCCAAGGAAGAGAGGAGGAGAGAAAAGAGAAGATCTTCCATTAGAGTTCCAAAGAAGAACGCAAAATGAGATTCCAGTCCTCAATCACCAGTAGGGGCCAGACTTCTGGGATTCTCGGAGGCATGGGCTTCAATGAAAGCAGATTCTTGGTCCCTGCTAAAGTGCTGAGAAAGGATACCTCATCCCTTCAAGACAGACCCTCCATTGACGACGACTCCGAGGGAGCTGTCAGCGAGATACAAAGACCCTGTAAGAGACAGATCCTTCTTGGCTGGTTGCAGCAAATGTTGGAGAAGGAGGTAGGCCATCGAGGTAGTACAGCATCCGCACTCCCGAGGTTTTTACAATCGCCTATTTTTGGTGCCGAAAGCCTCGGGGGGGTGGAGGCCTGTCCTGGACGTGAGTGCATTGAATCGCTTCGTGGAGAAGACAAGTTCTCCATGGAGACATCCAACTCGGTTCTCTCTGCTCTCCGTCCAGGAGATTGGATGGTCTCCCTCGACCTGCAAGATGCATACTTTCACGTCCCCCTGCATCATTCGTCGAAGAAATATCTTCGATTCATGGTGCAGGGAAGGATTTATCAGTTCAGGGCTTTGTGTTTCGGCCTCTCGACGGCTCCTCAGGTGGTTTACAGCGTTGTGAGAAACGTAGCAAGATGGCTACATCTGAAGGGGGTGAGGATATCTCTTTACCTAGACGATTGGCTTATAAGAGCGCAGACAAGACAAAAGTGCTTGGAGGACTTGGAGATAGCTCTTCAATTGACCAGATCTCTCGGATTGCTCGTAAAACCATCGAGAAGTCTCACACAATCCCCAGTCAGACTATCGTCTATCATCTGGGGATTCGGATGGATTCTCGGGTTTTCGAGCGTATCCCATCCCAGGAAAGAATCTCGAAAGGGTTGAAAAACTCGGGTCTTCCTAGAGAAAGAAACGAAGCTCAGCGAGGGAATGGTGGCTCAGTCTTCTGGGCACTTCTTTCCTCGCTGGAGCAGTTCATCTCTCTAGGGAGACTGAATCTGAGACCCTTGCAGTTTCCATCTCAGAAGGAGTTGGAACAGAAGAAAGGAGATCTTTTGGATACCTTTCCTATAGGAGAGAGTATCAAAAACCACTTACGATGGTGGTTAGAACCACTGAGAAGAACGAAGGAGTGTCCTTGGCCCTTCAGAACCCTCACCTAGTGTTATTCTCAGACGCTTCGGACACGGGGTGGGGTAGCAGCAACATAGGGACGAAGGAAGGAAGTGTCAGGCAGTTGGACAGAAGAAACAGAAGGCCTGGCACATAAATGCAAAGGAACTCTTAGCAGTGCACTTAGCACTGCAGTTTTTCGAGAACGAAGTCAGAGGCGTGGTGGTCCAAGTCAACTCGACAACACCACGGCTCTGGCTTATATAAGAAAACAAGGGGGGACACACTCTTTCTCCCTTTACCAACTAGCAAGGGATCTGTTGATGTGGCAGAAAGAAAAAAGAGGGATTCGACTCCTGAACGAGGTTCGTTCAAGGAGGGAAGAATATAAGAGCAGACCAGAAAAATTTTGAGCAGGAAAAACCAGGTCCTTCCAACAGAGTGGACCCTTCATTCACAAGTCTGCCAGCAACTATGGCTCTTTGGGGAAGCCTCAAGTGGACCCTGTTTGCAACATTCCCTATCCAGGAGGATGGAGAACTTTTGCTCGCTGGGGACGATCCCAGAGCCCTATCCATAGATACCATGCTCATGGATTGGAAGGGTATAGACGCGTATGTGTTTCCCCCATTCAAGATGCTGGGGGAAGTAATGAGAAAGTTCGTGTCCTCGGAGGGAATGAGGATGACATTGATCGCTCCTTATTGGCCTGCAAGAGAATGGTTCACAGAGGTACAGGAATGGATAGTGGGACTTCCCCAGATCTCTTCCCGGAAGGACAGATCTGCTCAGACAACCCCACTTCGAGAGGTATCACAAAATATCCATGCTCTCGCTCTGACTGCCTTTCGACTATCGAAAGATTGGTCAGAGCGAGAGGCTTTTCTCGCGAAGCGGCAAAAGCAATTGCTGGAGCAAGAAGGTCCTCAACCATGCGGATATACAATCGAAGTGGGAAGTTTTCCGTAGATGGTGTAAGGCGAAGAAGCTGTCCTCCTCCGATACCTCTGTGACCGAAATTGCTGATTTTCTTTTGTTTTTACGAGAAGAATCTCATCTGGCAGTGTCAACCATTAAAGGTTATAAGAGCATGTTATCAGCTGTGTTCAGGAATAGGGGCCTGAACATAGAGAATAACAAAGATCTGCATGATTTTAATTAGATCATTTGAAACTAAAAAATTAAGAACTTCTCTCGCCCCTAGTTGGAATCTGGATGTGGTTCTCAAATACCTTATGTCGGAGAGATTTGAACCTCCCGATAAAGCTACTTTCCGGGACTTGACTAGAAAATGCATTTTCTTAATAGCTCTCGCCACTGCGAAAAGAGTGAGTGAGCTGCAAGCGCTTGACTCTAGAGTGGGTTTTAAGAAGGATTCAGCTGTATTGTCCTTTAAACCTTTATTTCTAGCAAAAAATGAGAACCCCTTGAGACCTTGGCCTAGGACTTTTGAAGTAAAAAGGCTTTCTCAATTAGTTGGGAATGAAATGGAAAGAACTTTATGTCCTGTGAGAAACTTTGAAGTTTTACCTGCAGAAGAAGAAGCAGTTGCAGGGTTGCAATCAGAGTTTATGGTGTGCAGTAAAGACCCTAGAAGAGCTATGTCAAAGAATGCCTTAACATTTTTTGTTAGGAACATCATAACGGAAGCCCCACATGAGCTGTGATAGTGAGGCATATAAGACCTTAAGGGTAAAATAAAAGCACACGAAGTACGTGCAGTCGCTACATCATTGTCGTTCAACAAGAACATCAATGAAGAACATCTTAGCGGCCACGTATTGGAGATGTAACTCAGTGTTCGCCTCACATTACTTGAAAGATGTGAGAGTGAGATATGAGAAATGCTTCTCTCTAGGACCTTATGTATCAGCGGATACAGTGCTGGGGAAAGGAGAGAAGACTGATCCTTAATATTAATTTTTGTCCTTATATTTTATATTGTGATTTAAAAATTATTGGAGTTGAGTTTTTTTAGGTTGTTTGAAAGGTGTTTGGGGATCGCCTTTCAATCATATTTACTAATCCACGGTTAGGATCGGGTGATCGGGATCAGTATTTTACTCCTTATAGCCAAGAGGCATAGGTTATATTGTCATGTAAGTGAATATGACTCCAGTGACAATTGCCATTAGGTTCTGTTGAGTAAGTGGATAAGACCCCATTGACAGTCCTTTTCAAGAGTTCTCAGCCATAGGGCACACCCTCGCTGAAGCTTTTGAGGCGAAGCAGACTTCTCAGCACAAGCTAAGAAATCTTCCGCCTAAACAGGTAGGAACTAGGGTATTATTAATTAACTTGTATTACCTACAACATATGTTGTTTACCTATTAGGTCAGTAATTAGCTGTCTCTTGCCCTCCGCCAAAGGTGCCAATCAGCTAAGTATATATCTGTATGAAAATGATATTGTTATTGTACAATAAAGTTTCATACATACTTACCTGGCAGATATATACGATCGTATGGCCCACCCAACCATCCCCTCAGGAGACAGGTGGAAGAGAAAATCTGGCTTAAAATGGTAATATGTTCCTATTCCTGCCACCCAGCGGCAGGCGGCGGGATCACCTGACCTACCTGTATGTGTGCCGCGAAATTGAATTCTGTCGGGGACGACGGAGTCTATAGCTAAGTATATATCTGCCAGGTAAGTATGTATGAAACTTTATTGTACAATACAATATCATTTGTTCATGCAACTTACCTGGTCAGATAATATATATAGCTGATAATTTCCGACACCGACCAGAATTTAAAACTTACGACACACGTAGTGGGAGTCGGTGGTTAGTACCCATTCCCGCCGCTGGGAGGCGGTATCAGGAATCATTCCCATTTTCTATTCATAATTTTTCTGTCGCCGGTGTTGTGAACATCTGTTTACAGCACCTCCGTCTGGATTTGGAAACTTATTGCTACTTGAGTATCCCTTTTGGTTCTTTTTTTTTGGATTAATTGATTGGATCGGTGGCTAGGCACACGTTATTAGTGGATTGATTTGATTTTGGTTTGGACTTTTCTTGGAATAATATGTCAGGGTCTAGTACAGCTAGCGCTAGGTTCTGCTCTAGAACTGATTGTAGAGGTAGGCTACTGAAAGCTTCAGTAGACCCACATACGGTATGTAAGAGTTGCAGGGAGCATGAATGTGTGTATGAAAGCCGTTGCAAGGAGTGCGAAAGACTAACAGATTCTGAGTGGAAGGCGTATGAGACCTATCTTAGGAAACTTGAAAAGGATAGGTTAAGGAGGTCTTCCTCCAGGAGTGTTTCAGGCGTTCAAGATATTAATGTTTCTCCTGTTAACCCTCCTTCTGTTAATGCTCCTAACCCTGTAGTTTTGCCTCCGGGCCCTGAAACAGTGTCTGTAGAGAGTAATACTTATCCTTAATATTGGAGTCGATTCGTAATCTAGAATCAAAAGTTTGCTTCTTGAGAGCAAAAGTGACGTGCAAAAAAGTGCAGTGATACCCCTTGTGTAGTGGAGGGGGTGCGTCAGATTCGGCCTCGTTTCGCCTCTAGGCCTGGACCTCTGCTTGACTCCCAGGGACTGGGGGGGAGGGAGCATGTCGAAAGCTGAAGGAGGGTTTACAAGGAACCCCCACCGATCTGACGTGCCTTCGGCAGTTACTGATGAAAATCCCCAGACGCCAGGGAGCGTGCGCGTGCACAGCCTCCTCAAGGAGTGTTTTTCGTCATCAGGAGGTCATTCATCCCCACGTAAAAGGGTGGAGTTTCTCAAGGTGCTTCACGTCCGCTGAAAGGACGGCGCGTAATGTTGACGCTTCACGTTCCTAGTTCGCCGCTTTTGCGATCTTCGAACCTGACAGTGGCGTTCGCTGCTTTTCCGCCGCAGAAAGGCGTAGAGAGTCTTCGGACTTGGATTCAGTTAGCTCGTGTGAGCGATACGGTCGCTCCAGAGCTTGGAAGAGGCCGTACCTGGGAGGAGGAGGGGGGCGGGGGGGTCCCCGCGCCGCTCTCCTGCTCACAGGATCAGTCCCTCCCCAGAGCAGAATTCGGCCCTAACAAGAGAATGATTCAGTCACTGCAGCAGCAACTTCAGGACGCTCTTGCTGCTAGAGAGGCTCTTCCGCGTCGTAGGAAGGATGAGAAGCTTCCTGTGAAGAAGTCAGACCCGCTCTTTCTCCTCGCTCGCCTCTCTCTTCGTTCGAGTCTCCCTCTAGAGTTCGTTCTGCTCCCCAGCAGCTCTCTAGAGGAGGTGAGAAGTTCGCTTCTCGCTCTCAGGATGATATATCTCCCGCCCTCGCAAGTCTTCGCATGTTCGCAAGCGAGGGTGATCGACGCTGAGCGCGCTTCTGTGCAAAGTTTGAGCGCGCTTCAGGTGCCG
Source organism: Macrobrachium nipponense (assembly GCF_015104395.2). Taxonomy (NCBI): domain Eukaryota; kingdom Metazoa; phylum Arthropoda; class Malacostraca; order Decapoda; family Palaemonidae; genus Macrobrachium; species Macrobrachium nipponense. The sequence continues at coordinate 21,766,955 of NC_061099.1, read as the reverse complement.
CCAGACGCGCACCTGTTGTGGATAAACGTGCACCAGTGAGCGGCAGCCGCTCGCTGACGGACGCTCGGCGCACACCAGTGGAAGCCAAGCGTGCACTAGTGGGCGCTCGGTGCGCGCCAGTGGACGCCAAGCGTGTGTTGGTAGAAGTTGAGCGCGCACCTGTCGGCGCCAAACGTGCGGATTCGGACGCCAAGCGCGCGCTGGTAGACACCAGTCCCCTCACCGATGCAAGTTTCAGGTGGGATGAAGGAACCCTTCATGGTCGTCAGTTTTCTTCAGAGTTTCCTCCTACTTCTCCAGTTTCTGAGGAAGGAGTTAGCGACGATTTAGTAGAAGCAGAGAGGAACAACAAACAGCTACGGTCTCATCGGACTATAAGTTTTGATGCGTCTGCTACAGTCGGAGTTCGGAGAAACTTTTCAAACCGGAAAGCCCCTCGTACTCTCCTCTCAATTTTCTTCTTTTAAGGCAACGAAGGCATCGGGGTTCATTAAAATGAAGAAGTCGCTTTCCACGAAGCAAAGCGTTCCGGAAAGTCAATGATGGATGGAGAAGAGGAAAGCGTCAGGAAAAAGTCCTCTTTAGCTTTACCGCCTTCAAGACTCTGCGGTAAAGGAGGCATGTGGTACGAGACAGGAGAGGACATAGGCGTTAAACTACCAGCCTCTGCTCAAGGTGACTTTGGGAGCATCGTAGACGCCTCCAGAAGAGCCCTTCTGTCTTCATCAAAAGTCACGTGGACCCATAACGAGTTCGACTTTCACCTAAAAGGCCTCTTCAGGACTCTAGAGGTCTTCAACTTTCTTGACTGGTGTCTTGGAGTTTTAGATGCAAGGTCAAGGAGTTCTGATACTATTAGTCTGGGGGAGCTGTCCAGCGTACTTTCTTGTATGGACAAGGCCGTCATGGGATGGTTCTGAGGAGTTGGCTACGTCACTTTAGCTCGGGGATTCTTAAGAAGAGAGCGCTCTTTTTGTAACTTCACGGCCAAAATCCGTCTCTCCAACGCAAAAGGCGGACTTGCTCTTCGCTCCTTTCTCAGACCATCTCTTTCCCCCAGGCTATGGTTAAGGACATAGCTTCAAGCCTTCAGGAAAAGGCAACGCAAGATCTTCTGGCTCAGTCTTCTAGAAGGCCAGCAGCTGCTTCATCTTCTGGAGCTTCGTTTGCCAAGAAATCGAAGCCCTTTCGTGCTGGACTTTCCTCGAAAGCAGCCTCCCGAGGAAGAGGCTCTTCCAGAGGAAAAACCCCCCTGCTCCGTCAAAGAGTAGGAAGTGAGTCGGAAGTCCTTCAGACGCCGGTAGGAGCCAGGCTTCTTCGATTCGCGAGAGCCTGGGAAGAGAGAGATTGCCGACCCTTGGTCGCTGGATGTCGTGAGGAAAGGGTACAGGATCCCGTTCTTGAAGTCGCCCCCGCTATCCTCAACACCAAAGGATTTGTCTCCCTCTATCGAGGAGAGAAGCGGAAAAGTGCTTTTCGATCTGCTGGAACAAATGATCGAGAAGCAAGCGTAGAACAGGTCCTTCGACCTGGAATCACCAGGGTTTTACAACCGCCTGTTCTGGTGCCCGAAACATTCGGGGGGGTGGTCGACCCGTCCTCGATGTCAGCAGTCTAAATCTCTTTGTGAGAAAGAAGAAATTCAAGATGGAGACGACTCAATCGGTGCTGTCAGCTTTGAGACCGGGGGATTGGATGGTCTCACTGGACCTCCAAGACGCGTATTTTCACGTCCCATCCATCCCCAATCAAGGAATACCTGCGATTTGTCCTGAAGGGGCAAGGTATTCCAATTCAGGGCACTTGCTTCGGTCTGACCACAGCGCCGATGGTTTTCACCATTCTAATGAAGAAACGTGCAAGGCTGCTTCATTTGGAGAATATACGGATCTCTCTCTACCTAGACGACTGGCTTATTCGAGCCTCATCGCGCGAAACGGTAACGGTGTCTGGAGGACCTGCACACGGGGACCATGACGTTAGCAAAGTCCCTGGGGCTTCTGGTAAAAACCTCGAACAAAGTCGCATTTGACGCCGTCTCAATCTTTAGTCTATCTGGGGATTCAGATGGACTCAGTGGCTTTTCGGGCTTTTCCGTCCCAGGGGCGACAACTTCAATGCTTGGAGAAAGTGGCGACCTTTCTGGGGAAGGAAACATGCTCTGGTGATGGGAATGGATGAGTTTGCTGGGGACCATTTCCTCACTGGAGAAGTTTGTTTCTCTGGGAAGGCTCCACCTCAGACCTCTTCAATTCTTCCTAGCCAACAGTTGGAAGAACAAGCAAGATCTGGAGGCGATCTTGTGCTTAACGAGAGAGGTGAAGGATCACCTAAGTTGGTGGTCAGATCCTCGGAAGCTCGCAAAAGGGCTCTCCCTCAAACTTCGGAACCCCGACCTAGTGTTGTTTTCCGACGCGTCGTCCACGGGTGGGGAAAGCAACACAGGAGGGAAAGAAGGTCGGCACCTGGAGAGGGGAACAGTGTTCCTGGCACATCAATCTGAAAGAGCTGTTCAGCCATTTATCTGGCTCTCAGGTTTTTCCAGGAAGAAGTATCCGGCAAAGTCGTTCAGATCAATGCGGACAACACCACAGCGCTGGCATACCTAAGAAATCAAGGGGGAACTCACTCGCCTTCTCTGTTTGCCATCGCAAAGGAACTCCTGTTGTGGGCAAAAGCGCAAGAAGTCACGATCCTGACAAGGTTCGTGTCAGGAGTACAGAATGTTCAGGGCGGACCTTCTCAGTCGACGAGGACAGCTGTTGCCGACAGAGTGGACCCTTCACCAAGAGGTTTGCCATCGCTGTGGGAACCTGTGGGGCTGTCCACAGGTGGATGTCTTCGCAACGTCCAGGACGAGAAGACTTCAATCTATTGCTCCCCAGTTCTGGACCCGGGAGCAGTCGCAGTAGACGCCCTACGTTTGGAGTTGGTCGGGCCTAGACATATACGCTTTTCCCCCCGCAAGATCCTCGGGGAAGTGATGAGGAAGTTTGCGGCATCGGAAGGAGCGAGGATGACTCTCATCGCCCCCTTCTGGCCGGCAGCCGACTGTTCACAGAGGTGATGTCCTTCCTGGTAGACTTTCCGAGGACTCTACCCTTAAGGAAAGATCTACTCAGACAGCCCCACTTCGAGAGGTACCACAAAAACCTCCCCGCTCTGAGTCTGACTGCGTTCAGACTATCAAGAAGTTGGCCAGAGCGAGGGTTTTTCAAGACCTGTGGCGAAGGCGATTGCCACCGCAAGGAGGGCCCTCCTCGATCGCTATGTACCAATCGAAGTGGGCCGTCTTCAGATCCTGGTGCAGGAAGAAGGGCATTTCCTCCACCACAACCTCTGTGAGCCAGATAGCTGACTTCCTTCTTCATCTGAGAGAAGAAGTGAAGTTGGCTGTTCCAACTATTAAAGGCTACAGGAGCGTGCTTTCTGTAGTCTTTAGACACAGAGGACTCGATTTGTCTAATAATAGGGACATTCACGATCTCATTAGATCGTTCGAAACTAGGAAGGTAGTCCAGCCTAAAGTACCCTCGTGGAACTTGGATGTGGTACTCAAATATTTGATGTCGAGTAACTTCGAACCGCTTCATTCAGTTTCTATCAGGAATCTGACGAAGAAAACGATCTTCCTAACCGCTCTGGCGACGGCGAAGAGGGTTAGCGAAATTCAGGCCATTAGCAAGCAGATCGGCTTTTCAGAAAGTAGTGCGGTGTGTTCTTTAAGTCCCATGTTCTTAGCAAAGAACGAGAATCCTTCCAACCCGTGGCCGAGGTCCTTCGAAATCAAAGGGTTGGCAGATATAGTTGGGAACGAACGTGAGAGATTCCTGTGTCCTGTCAGGGCTCTAAAGTTCTATCTGCAGAGAACTAAAGCTTGCAGAGGTTCATCGGACAATTTGTGGTGTTCAGTGAGGAACCTGATCTTCCTATGTCGAAAAACGCACTGGCGTTACTTCATCAGGAATACGATTCAAGAAGCGCATAATAAGTGTAGTGACAGTGATTTAAAGCTTCTGAAAGTAAAAGCTCACGAAGTGAGAGCTATTGCTACTTCGGTAGCCTTTCACAAAAATATGGCTCTCAAAGATATTTGAATGCCACATTTTGGAGAAGCAATTCGGTGTTCGCTTCACACTACCTGCGGGAGGTGAAAGTGGACATACGAAAATTGCTTCTCCCATCGGACCATACATTGCTGCAGACACTGTTTTGGGGGCAGGAGGTAAAACACTCATCCTATCTTTAGGGATTAGGGGGTTTTTTTTAATTTGTGTTTATGGTTGTGGGGTGACCGCCTGGGGCGGGTCTCCCTTCCATTAGACTTAGTTAAGTGGGATACCTTTGGTAAACTAAGCCAGGTGGTGGTATTTTTTGTCTCGTTGCCTCATTAGTATGGTCCATGGTCTAGTCACGTCGTGGTCTCGCCCCTGTTGACAGATCATCTGGAGTGCACCAGCTATATAGGTCTCTACCTCGCTGGCAACTCTAGTAGCACAAGCAGAACTTACGTGGCAGTAATCACGAAGCCAGCTATGCTAACAGGTAAGGAATCAAGATATCAATTATCTGCACATATGTGTTTCCTAAATCCTCTATTCTGTTCTCTCTCCCACCACCAAAGGTGGGATTCAGTCTATATATATCTGACAGGTAAGTTTGCATGAACAAAATGATATTGTAATGATACAATTAAGTTTGTTCATACTTACCTGGCAGTATATATAATTAAGTACCCGCCCCCACCTTCCCCTCATGGAGACAGTGGAAATAAAAAAAAAAATTATGAATAGAAAATGGGAATGATTCCTGATACCCGCCTCCCAGCGGCGGGAATGGGTACTAACCCACCTGACTCCCACTACTTGTGTCGTAAGTTTTAAATTCTGTCGGTGTCGGAAATTATCAAGCTATATATATTATCTGCCAGGTAAGTATGAACAAAAACTTAATTGTATCATTACAATATCATTTGCTTTCGGCCATCATGAGATGCAGACATGTTTTATCGTGAGTTGCCCTGCCAGGACTATACTCCATTTTCCCGAAATCATCAGCTCTTCCATGTGAGCACCCCAACCTTTTGAGCGATGCATCTGAGAACAGCAGAAGGATCTGAAGAGGGCTGTTGAAAGGTTACCTTTAGTGTCAGATTGTTGTCTTGTAACCACCACAGTAGATTTTTCCTCACCTCTGTCAACTTTGGAATCTGCTCATATGGATGATCAACACGTGGTGCCAAAACTCTTTCATCCTCCATCGTAAAGACCGAAGGTTTAGTCTCCCATGTAGAACTAACTTCTCCAAAGAACTTGGTATCCTTAGAACTACTTGCCACTGCTTTGCTGGTTGTGTTTGCTTTCCCAGGAAGGAATACACTTTGGTATCCTTAGAACTACTTGCCACTGCTTTGCTGGTTGTGTTTGCTTTCCCAGGAAGGAATACACTACTTTGCATTTCTCTATCCTCTGATCTGAAAGGAAAACTTTGGCCTTTACTGTGTCTATAATCATCTCTAAGTACACCAGCCTCTGACTGGGATCCAAACTCGACTTCTCCAAATTTATCACAATGCCTAAGCTGTGAGAAAACTGGAGAAGATGTCTGCCCTGAAGTAATATTTCTTGGGACTTTGCTATCACCAGCCAATCGTCCAGGTACCTTATTAATCTGATTCCCTGAGCATGAGCCCATGTTGACACGAGAGTGAATACTCTTGTATATACTTGAGGAGACTTTGTCACTCCAAAATACAGAACTCTGAATCGAAAAAACCTTCTCTGCCAGAACTGAAGTGGAGAAACTTCCTGGAAGAATGATGGACTGAAATCTGGAAGTATGCATCCTTGTAGTCTGTTTGTCAGCGGACTGCTCTAGAACTGTCCTTGGGATCTCCATTTGAATCTCGTCCTTCTTATGAAAAGATTCAATGTTGACAGATCTATAACTGTCCTCCAATCTCTATTGGCCTTGGGGACAAGGAAAATGTGACTGTAAAATCCACCTGACAGGAGTACTACTTGCTCTAGAGCTAGAAAGAGACAAGACCAGACATCTCGTTCATTCTACTTTCATACCTTCATCTTAGACTAGATACTAACTGACCTGTCAGGGGTACTGGATGAGCTATACCACCTGTTGAGCAGCCACCACCGGACCCATGGACATTGGGCAACATCCTTTAAATAAAAGGAAATGAAGTTGTTTGATGCAGCCAAACACCAGCTTTTCAAAATCCTATCAACAGACATACTTTTCTTGAATGCCAAAGAAGAGCTCAGGCCCCTGATGTTGTGAGCTGTAGCTCTCGCAAAATTATTTTACCTTCCAGATTCCGTCAAATATGCATTCCTAATCGTTTCTCTTAACCAAAACAATATTGTGTTCTTGGACACTTAACCAAAGCAATATTGTATTCTTAGACAACTTAACCAAAAACAATATTGTATTCTTGGACACTTCTTTCTTGACCCGGCCTGCACTCAAACTCTTCGACATTTAGGTCTGAAGTGCCAAGTTCTTTTAAGTAAGCTCGTAGTACCCTTGACGGACACAATAAAGTTTCTTCAGGGTCATTATCCACAAAGTTCTCCTCAAGAAGGTATAGAAAAGGAGACAAATCTGTAATCTACCACTGATGGATTTTGAGTCTTGGCTACAAATTCTGGTATGATTTCAAAGACTATTGACTTCCAAACTCTGGAATGCTTCACTCATATGACAAACCATGTAATTCCCCTACCCTTTTGGTCGATGCTAAAGCCAACAAGAAGACTGCTTTTAGAGTCAAGCTTCTATCCATGGCTTGTTTTGCAATGGTTTATTTGGGGGCTCAGTAAGACTAGCAAATACCATGGTTGAATCACAATCAGGAGGCTTTAATTCCTTGGGGGAACAGGACTTCTCAAAAACTCTCATTAACAGAGCTATTTCCCATGAGGAGGAAATGTCTACTCCACACCTTTCATTCATAGAACCAAAGCTAGTGCAGCCCTGTACCCCTTTATGGCAGGTACAGAAAGATGTTTTTCTGTCTTGAGGTATATCGGAAAATCAGTTAACTTTAATAGAAGTTCCGAGTAGAGAAAACACTCTGTCTGCGACACCAATCACAGGATAGACCACTTTCCCTGGTACACACCTGCGATGACTTTCCGATATATCCTGCCATCTGCGATGTTGCATTTTGAGAAAAGCCTCTTGCTCACAGGAGGATACTTGAGTCTCCACCCATGAAGAGAATTAGGGGGGACTGTTTACCGACTGGTAGTACCTCTCCTACGTGGTGGTTTACATATAGTAGGTTGTTCCAGGGAGGTACATAGTTTTCTCGGAACATCTATCAGGAGTTCTAACAGGTCCGGGAACCATTCTGCGGGAATGCATATGTACGTCCATATTGTCCCACAGATGTTGTAGAGCATCTTCTGCTACTGCTTCTGTGTCTGGTACTACTGAACTTTATATCTCCAGCTTCTTGTTGTGTCTTCTTGAGAACAGGTCTATGACCAGTCTTTCCCACAAGATAAACATTCTGTCTGGAATTTCCTGATGCAAGGACCACTCTATTCCCAGAATCTGGTCTCGGCAACTCAACTTGTCCGCTATTACATTCCTTTTCCTCAGAATATACCTGGCCCTGATATCTATTAGGTTTTCTACTGCCCACTGATGAAGTTGAACTGTCATAAGGTGTAATGTTTACATGTGCCACTACTGTAGTCTTGTCTGACATCAAAACTACTGATTGCCCCTTCACCCTCTCCCGGAACTCCTGCACTGCAAGAAATGCTGCTTTTAGTTCTAGCATGTTTATATGAAGTTCTCTGTCCTTCTGACTTTTCCCGAAATCCTCAGCTCTTCCAAGTGAGGGCCCCAATCTTCCAGTGACGCATCCGAGAGCAGCAGATCTAGGAGCGCTGTTGAAGGGGTACCCCTACAGTCAGATTGCTGTCTTGCAATCACCACCATAGATCATTCCTCACTTCTGTCGACAGTGGAATCTGCTCGTATGGGTGATCTTCACTTTGTGACCAAAACTCTTTCATCCTCCATTGTAAAGACTGAAGGTGTCGTCTCCCATGTGGTACTCACTTCTCCAAGGAACTTAGTATCCCCCTAGAACTACTTGCCACTGCTTTGCTGCTTGTGTCTTGTTTGCTTTCCCCAGAAGGAATTCACTACGTAACTTTCCATTTCTCTATCCTTTGAAGATCTGAAGGGAAAGCTTTGGCCTTTACTGTGTATATAATCACCCCTAAGTACACCAGCCTCTGACTGGGAACCAAACTCGACTTCTCCCGATTTATCACAATGTCTAAGCCGTGACAAAACTGGAGAAGATGTCTGTCCTGAAGTAATTTTTCTCGGGACTTTGCTATCACCAGCCAATCGTACAGGTACAGTGGTCCCCCCGTATTCGTGGGGGATGCGTACCAGACCCCCCCGTGAATAGTTAGAACCCGCGAATGTTTGGAACCCCTATAAAATGCTAAAAACAGCCTATTTTGTTAGTTAAAACTCAAGAAAAACCACTAAAAATTTTCCTACATGGTTTTTTTTAATAGTTTTATCACAAAAAAAAAAGTGCATTTTATGATGAAATTATCAAAAAAAACCAGGAATTTGTGGGATATTTATCATAGAAAAATACCACGAATTTTCCGCGAATAATGCGGGGAAACGTTCCCGAGAGAAATCCGCGAATCTGGAGAACGCGAATACGGGGGGTCCACTGTACCTTATTAATCTGATTCCCTGAGCATGAGCCCATGTCGACACAAGAGTGAATACTCTTGTAAATACTTGAGGAGACGTTGTCAATCCAAAACACAGAACTCTGAATTGAAAAACTTACTCTGCCAGACTATAGCAGAGAAACTTCCTGGAAGAATGATGGATTGGAATCTGGAAGTATAGATCCTTCAAGTTTATTGTCAGCATAAAATCCTTGTCCCTGACTGCTCTAGAACTGTCCTTTGGGTCTCCATTTTGAATCTCATTCTCCTTATGAAAAGATTCAACATTGACAGATCTATAACTCTCTTCTAATCTCCTTTTGGGACAAGGAAAATGTGGCTGTAAAATTGCCTGGCAGGAGTGCTACTTGCTCTACAGCTCCCTTCTCCATCATCTTCCTCACTTCTTGTAGAATGAGGAATTTCTGAGACCCGGTAGTGTAAGCAAGGTACAATAATGGTTGTTTTGCCAGGGGTGGAGTAAAGGAAAATGGGATCAGATAACCCACTCTGAGCGCATCCACTACCACTTCTCTGCTCCAAATCTCTGCCACACCTCCCAATGACTTGCCAGGTGTGACTGAGTGGGGAGAGGCACCTAATCTATTGTCACGCACCCCTTCCTCTGCCCATAATACCCCTTCCTCTATTGGCTCGATTGTGAAAGGGCTGCTGAGGTAATTTGTTTCTTTGAGAAAAAGGTCTTGCTGACCTAGGGGAGGGACTATGCCTCACAATTCTCTTCTGTGGTGTTTGCTGTAATTGTCTTATTTCATTAGGATGGCTTCCAGACAATTTACTAACTGCCTGTTGAACTAATCTGTCATTGGTATCCATCCTTAGTATGTCCTTTGGTAACAGAAATTGTGACTTTTAAGATATCCCCATTCCGAATGGCTAACAGAGAGTCCAAAGCTACAGTACAGCTTAATTTAGCCAATGCTGCATATCTCCTCATCAACAGGATATTAGCCCATACATTGGCTCTCAAGTTTGTCAAATATGAAATTGCTTTGGCACCAGATTGAAGAAATCTGATAAAGGTTGTCTCATCGACTAATCTCCTGCTTGACTATGGAGACGTATTCTTAGCCACCCTGTTTACCAAAGGTCTAACCATGAAGCCATTTGAAAGACAGAAGAAGCCTTTGACTCCAATGAAGCCGCTTCTTGACAATTAAGTGAGGGGCATTCCATCTTCACCTGATCAAAGGTTAAGCCAGGTCTTAATCACATCACATCTGGATAGATCTGTCTTCCTGGTAACAAAACAAGTGTAGCATAATATTTCCTATGTTTCAGCAACAGAGGAGGAAGGAACATGAATGATCTATTTGATTGCAAAGAATTATCCCTTCCAGAAATCTGTGTAACATGCTGCAACACAGACTGCATGATTTGAGCATGGTAATTCATACGACACCTTCACATCCTTTTTTAGTCCCAATAGAGCTTCAATTCTAGTCAGAGGTCTGCTGGAAGGAGTTTCAGACCACCTTGAGAGATTATTGAATTGACGAATCAAGTCAATCATCTCCGCATAAGAAGCCAGAAACTCCTCATTCTCCCCTTCTGTTTCCAAAACATTCTGTTCGGCCGCCGATAAAGGTAGATCAATCCTATCAGCTTTCAATGCTCCTTGATTTAGAGCAAGAACACTGTCTATTCCTCCAGGATGACTGCTCTCTTGAAGTAAGAACATACGTCATCATTGTTTCTACTGTTATCAACAACGGCCGTTTTGGTTTAGGGATCTTTGACCTTGTTCTTCTGGTCCCCCGGGCTGAACCGTCACTTAAACCATTGTATTCGGTGGGGTTACCAACGCTGCATTATTCAACCTTGGAGTGTTATCATCTTTTCCTCCTCATCTTGAAAGGTCTTACGGGAGAGACTGGAACCTGCTCCCCAGTCTTCGAAGATCGATGCATACCCACTGTTGATTCTCTAAACAACTGCGGAGCATCCCCAAACGTCTTTCTCATCACGCTTGGCACTGGAGTCCCAGCCTCTTCCACTATATTATCTGTCGATCTTTTCAGCTGTGACAATGTGACTGCAGTGACTCAGAATTATTTTTTTCAGACAAACTCTACAGTTTTTTTGTTCTATATACATTTTTCTAATTTGTAAGGTGTTCAACTAATATATGTTCACCCTGAATTGGAAATGAATAATGGAAGACTTCGCCTGTCACCCAACCTGCTAACTCTGCTTCCAGGGTAAAGAGAAGAGTTCCTCTCTGATCCAACATTAAGAAGTGGTTTTTCAAGCAGTACAATCCTGGTGTTTTCACAGCTAAAAGACTTCCAGCCTTCATTGCAAGCACAGTCTTTCTCGCCAAGCAGCAATGAATTAGCTGAATAACTTTCATTCCTCTGTAACTTTCCAGGGATGAGAGCTGTCTTCACTGGTTGGTGTTACTGATGGGACTTTTTCTCTGATCAGAATCGCAAGAGTTAACTTCTCTCCGATTTATTGTGAAAGACATAGGTCCACATTTGCCCTAGTATTTCACATAAGTAGTATTGTTTCTCCTCAGTTGAGATTCAACTACTGATGAGAAACTTCTCTCTGTCTTGCCACCACGGGAACCTCAGGCCTCTGGGTGGCATTTAACTCTGGTTTAGGGCATACAAGCCTTTGCAACGAAATCATCAGACAGTTTTGTTTTTCAAGACGTATCTCGTCTCTCTCATGGGATTGGCAAAGAGGATAGACAATTTTCATGGATCATCTTCAACATCATCCTTCAAAAGGGGGGATCTTGTCCCGACTCCATCTCAGATGTCGGGACATTTGGTATCTGTTGTCGGGTTTGAAGCCTTCATGATCCCCTGCTCCTTGGACTTTGTATTTGGTGATCCCGATAATTCATTTCTTTGTCCTATTGGTGTGTCACGGAGACATTGTTTGTTTAAGGGGACCGTCCGCTATGGCGGATGACTTATCAACTTGAAAAAATAAAAGATAGAGTTATTATTTCTATCTATGCAGAAACATGCCGTACATGCTTTCTTGAAGTTTCAGCCAAATATTTATACAAATAATGAAGATATAGTGGTTTTTAAATGATGACATCATCATAACTGCGTCGTCTGTATGACTGAGTTTGACAGGATCATCATAGCTTGTTTATTTTTGCATATATACAGCGATTTTTTCAGATTTGTTTCGAAATTCTCATACGTCTAGCAGCGATGAAAGGTAGTGTGAGAGCTCTGGGCAGTTTTAGGCGAGACTCAAGACGGAGTCAAGAGAACAACTCAGTTACTCCACAAACGTCAAAGTGGTTGCATGCACATGCATTTGTTTACTTGCTGTTTACGTTGTTGTTATAGCAATACCGAAGTTACCTAAGATCAAGAAGGCTACTTAGCAACTAAGGCTAGCAAAATTAGCGAAGCCAAGGAGTGTGCTGGAAGAAAAACACGAAAATTCATTTTCATACAATGAACTTACCTGTCAGATATATACATAGCTAAGACTCCGTCGTCCCCACCCGACAGAAATTCAAATTTCGCGGCACACGCTGCAGGTAGGTCAGGTGATCTACCGTCTGGCCCTGGGTGGCAGGATTAGGAACCATTCCCGGTTTTCAATTTTTTTTCATATTTTTTCTGTCGCTTGGAATGTAAACAACGCGTTGCAGTTCCTCCTGACTGATATTTCGGTATTTCATCGCCATCGATCTTCTGGGCTATCTTTTGCAGGGAAGTACTGGATCTTTGGTTCGGCATACGCATATTAATTTGTTTTAATAACTTTGGCTTCGAAAATTTCGAAAAATTGTTTACGTGTAACTACCGAACTTTTCGGTAGACACTCACATAGTTTGCAAGAAGGAAAATTTTAATATTTATTCATAATAACGTGTAGTAAATGTTAGAATTGATTGAGCTAACCTCCTTCTTGAGGAAGTAAGGAATAGAATTGTTACGCTTCTTTAGAAGTTTTTATAGCTCTCGTACTAACGAGCAGTTAGAGCATTAACAATACTAGTAGTACTTCTTACTTCACAGAATCTTCAAATTCATATTGCAATTTGAAGACAAAGGAATGTAGCTCAAAATACGAGCTATTGAAAGGTAAGAAGTGATTTTAGTGTTAGTGCAGTTTCGCTCCCAGGCCTAGACCTCTTCCAAGCTCACATACCCAGAGGAGAAAGGAAAGTCAAAAGCCTTACGGAGGTTATGGAGAATCCCCACCGATCAGGCGTCCCCTCGGCAGGACTGTAGAACGTCCCAGACTGCCAAGTTCGCCATTGGAAAGGCGTCCTAATTAGTAGAGGGTGCGTTCTGATCGGCTCTGTTTTCGCTCCCAGGCCTAGACCTCTTCCAAGCTCACATACCCAGAGGAGAAGGAAAGTCGAAAGCCTTACGGAGGTTTATGGAGAATCCCCACCGATCAGGCGTCCCCTCGGCAGGATCTGTAGAATGTCCCAGACTGCCAAGTTCGCCATTGGAAAGGCGTCTAATTAGTTAGAGGGTGCGTCCGATCGGCTCTGTCTCGCTCTCAGGCCTAGAACCTCTTTCAAACTCCACAAGCCCAGAGGAGAAGGAAAGTCGAAAGCCTTACGGAGGTTATGGAGAATCCCCACCGATCGGGCGTTTTCCCTCGGCAGGATCTGTAAAAACGTCCCAGACTGCCAGGGATAGCCATTGGAAAGGCATCCTTTAAAAAGTGCGTCTCTTCTTCCGTTTCTTCATCTTGCATCCGAAAAGACGAAGAATGTACATGTTTTGGAGTTTGGACGATCTGGCGTTCTCTGAAACTAAGAGAACACTGACCTACTGAGCGAGAGGCTGAGAGCCAGCCAGCAAAGCTAACGAACGTTCCAACAGCCAGCAGCGAACCGCGTTCCAAACGACTAGCGCGAGCAGCGTTCCAACAGACTAGCGCGAGCCTCGTTCCAGCAACTGAGCGCGAGCCGCGTTCCAGAACTTTTTTTTTCTTGACGCAATGGCGCCTTCAAAGAGAAAACAGACAGCTAGACTGAGGAGCCTTATAGTAGAGTGGCAATCAGAAGGATGCTTCCATTGAACGTTTACTGGCAAGAGGATCGTATAACAAGACTAGAGGCGCTCGGATCTATCAGGGCGGCACGGACCTTCCACGCAAAGCGGAACGTTCCAGGAGCGAGTCTCCTTTCTAGCGTGCGGAACATTCCAGGCGCGCGGAACTATCCAGACGCCAGGCGCTAGCGCAAGGATCCAGACGCCAGGCGTCAGAAGATTCCAAAATCTTCATTTGAGAGAGAGGCCAGTCGCGAGACTCCTCTTTGAGTTTTTTTAACTTGAGCAACTTTCCCCTGGCAAATGTGCAAGATGTCGCACAGGCGGCCGTGGCTTTTGTCAGAAGGATTCTGATTCTAAGAGAAGCCCCTTTTCATTATTCAGAAGACTCTGTGTTAGGCAGTTCCTCTCAAATGCGGACTCTCTCCTTCATCCATGCTCTTCCCTCGTTTTGAGGAGGCAAGAGCTTTGGGAGTTTTTCTTAAGAATCTCATCAATGTTTGGGTATGATGGCGGATAGGAAAATCTACTTCTTCCAGTAAACCCTAGTGATGAACAGGAATTCTGTCTCTTCCGCGATTATGAGGAAATCACGAAGATTTAAAGAATTCCTGGATTAACTTCCTTCCTTAAGAATATATATACTCTTTCTATCGTTCTATTAACGAAAAGAACGAAGATAGTAGAAGGTAGTAGAGTTTCTGCTGTATGAGAATACGATACGGTCAAATCATAAACACATACCGTAGTTACTTTCTTTTCTGTGCAACTCAATTACCAGATCCTTCTACGACTTTCCTAGGAAGGACCTACGCTTAAAGGGATTGTTAAGATAACACCTACTTAGCTTCTAGATTTATCGAAGTCTTGTTTTCGCTTAAATATGCTTTAATAAGAACTTCCTGAAGTTCGATAATAATTTTATATAAAATTCCTTTATTAAATGGAGTAGCTGGGCAACTCTGGAAGAGTAAGGCCAGACGGCTAACGGGGGACTGCTTTCGCTGAGAGCCTGAGACCAACGCAGTACGCCAGTTACCTGTCAGTACCATGTAGGTGTCAGTCATGAGCGGTCGGGTGTATCTCTCTCTCCTGCGGGATGGAATAACTATCCGTATCTCTCCCCTACAATCGCGGTCTTAACCTCGGATTGAGGGGATAGTTAAGCTAACATAAATAAAATATTGTATGCCTTTTGCTAAGAAGCTTTCAATAAGAGAGATAGTACCATCTTTCAATGCTTTTTTACCGTAGGTAACATTATTAAAGGATTCTATCGCAGCAGAACATTATATTATATAATGCTCTCAGGCTTACGAAAGCATAGCTTATTAGAGTACCTGCTCAGAAGAAGATGGATGAGTCGGATGGGAAACATTCTCTTTGGGGCAGAACTTGTTTCCCTGAATGGACTATACTACGTATATAAAGCTTTTTCCTACTAAGAACGGAATTAACATGTGAAAGGATGTCGGGTACCATAAAGGCACAGGTGTTCTGGCACATAACATAAAAAGAATTAAAAGGAAGCGCCAGCCTGGCGCATTAAGTGCCAACATGGCGCAATGCTCCAGAAGCGCCGGCCTGGCGCAAAATTTGCGCCAGCCTGGCGCCAGCCTGTGGCGCAAATTTGCGCCAGAAGAGCCAGCCTGGCGCAAATTTGCGCCAGAAGCGCCAGCCTGGCGCAGTGAGCCAAGAGCACCATCCAAGAGTTTCTCGTTTTAACGAGTTATTAACCTAAGAGTCCAGTAGCCTCTCGGACAACAGGCTCGGTAACGGCAAGATTCGTTCCTGATTTCGTTACCCATTTAATCACTTAGGCCAATTCCACGACTCTCTCATATCGCCAAAAGAGCATCGAGAATCTCTTTTTTCGGTCCTTATTCGCGTTAACAAAGAGATCCTTCTCGATCGACGATAATAACTGTTAACATGTTTAACATTTATTGGAAAGAGTTGTGAGAACCTGCGAAAAGTCTTCTTCATAGATCTCTCAGTAAGGTAGAAGACGAACAGGCTTCCTATAGACTGCTTCTTTTCCTCGAACCAAGAAGGTAGCAATATACGCCATCTTTTTTTTTTTAGAAAGGGGAATAAACTTAAGTCTTTTTTCCCCACCAAATATAAATTATTTGCAGAATTTAAGATAAAGGGCGTCAAAGAAAGAGAAGATAATATTTTATTCCTCATTTTGGCCTTAGAGAGGTTGGATTCACAAAGGTCACGTTCTTCTCACAGCATGTTTTGGAAGTCATTCCAAGACAGTCTGAATATTCTATCAGCATCTATTATAATGGACCTTAACAACCTCTCCACTCTGACAGACTGACCAGAAGTGGACATGAATGAGAGGATTTTTCAAGGTAAATGACAAGAGTCATGGACAAGATATAGAATTGCTGCAGATTGTGCTAGAGGGAATGAGGAAACTGTCCTCTTCCGATACCTCTGTGAACCACATAGCGGTTTTTTCTTCCCTTTTTCAGAGGGAAGAATCACCTTTGTATATATCTGTTATCAAAGAACACAGTAAAAGGCTATACTCTGTCTATAAAGGGATTGGAGATAGCAGAGGATTAAGATCTTTGGGATCTTATACGATACCTCAATATGACAAGAGTAGGATATCATGTACTTCTAATGGGATCTTTTTTGTGGCCACAGATTCTATGTTCCGACAAGATGGAAACTGCTCCTCATCAATCTTCTTTGAGAAATTTTTATGAGGGAATTCTTTGTTTCTCTTGGTCCCAAACGATCAAGAAGACAAGTGAATTTTTTTTTTTTAGCATTGGAATCTCGCATCAGATTCTATGGAGATTAGGCAATGGGTTCTTGCCAGCATAGTATGTCTGGCAAAAGAACTAAAACCCCCTATTCCTGATTCAATGTTTTCAGATAGAGGTTTCGTTGTCCAGGCAGGGTACTTACGTTTTTGTACATGCAACTTCCCCGGCAGATATATACTTAGCTATAGTCTCCGACGTCCCGACAGAATTCAAAACTCGCGGCACACGCGACAAAGGTAGGTCAGGTGGACCAGCCCCACTCCCGCCGCTGGGTGGCGGGAATAGGAACCGTTCCCGTTTCTAACCAGAATTTTTCTGTCGCCGGTAGCAACAACATCGTTGTTGGTACCTCCTGCATTGGAATTCTTTTCTCGTGGCCGAGGATTATCTATCTGTCTTTTGGTGATGTACTTGATCTTTGGTTTTGGCATACGCTTATCGGGACTGGTTTTTTGGATTTGGAATTGGATTCTCTTTAAAATGTCTGACGTGGCACCTGTATTTAGGGTGTGTGCGAAAGAGGTATGTAAGGTGAGGCTACCGAACGCATCGGTGGATCCTCACACAGTTTGTGAAAAAATGTAGGGGGAATGATTGTTCTGAGACTAACACCTGTCTGGAATGTGAGAGCTTAACGGAAGTGGAATGGAAGACCTTGGCTTCTTATGTAAGGGAAACTTGAGAAAGATAGGGTTAGGAGGGCTTCCATCAGAAGCTCAAGTAGATCCTGCTCTAATGAACAGGAAGTAGCTCCTAACTTTCATAGTATTTCTCATGCTCATAGTTTGGCTTCAGCCCCTTCCCCCAGTAGCGAACCTGTAGATGTCTACGGAAATGCTGCAATGAGAGCCTCAATATCAGCTTGAAAACGCAACTGCAAGCGATGAAGGAGACAGGTAAGCGCAGTGATGTGTGCAGTGATTTGTGCAGTGTCCCCAGTGAAGTGGAGGGGGCGTCTGACCGACTCCGCATTGCTCCTAGGCCTAGACCTCTTTCAGACTCCCAGACCAAGGGAGGAGGAATGTCGAAAGCCGCAAGGGGGATGTAGAGTATTCCCAACGGTCAGGCGTCCCTTCGGCAGATCCTGTAGCCGCTTCCCAGGCTGCAAGGATAGCTACTGCAAAAGCGTCCTGAGGAAGTGCTTTTCGGACTCGGACTCTTCGTCTCCCAGAAGGGGATGGAGTTCTTCCGCTAAGTCGCGTCCTCTTAAGAGATCCTGGAAGACGCCAACTAGCGAAGCGTTACGTTCCAGTCCGAGCCCTTTTCGGATTATTTGCCTGCTCGTAAGAAGAGAGCCATGAGAACTCCTGACTCGTCTCCCGGGCGGAAGACTTATCACACAAGACAAAGGAAGTCTTGGTAGGACTCCAAACAGCAGTTGTCTGCCTTAGTGGGAGTTCTTTCTGAAGGCTCTTCTAGGAAGAAAGACATTTCTCTTCCCATCAAGAGTTCCGTTAGGAGAGATTCAGAGAGTAAGCGTCCTGGCGTTAGCAGACGCTCCTCGCCTGAAAGGTTTTCGTCCCCAGCGAGACCTTCTTCAGTCGTATATGACAAAAAAAAAATCGGAAACGCCCTACGAGCAAGAGTTCTCCCAGGAGTTTGGCTAGAGAAGAGTTTGCCTCCCATGGCAAGCATCAGGAGCCTGATTCGCGAATTTCTCGTGAGAGAATTCGTTCGACTAAGAGCTCGGGCGGGAGAAGAGAGTCCCTCTCTATTTAGAGCTCCGCTAGAAGAAAGGAGCGCTCGTTCGTCCTCGAGACATTTTCCGAAGGACGCAAGAGTTTCGCCGAATAGGCCCCGAAGATGGACAAGTTTTCTTCACCTCCTAGGAGAGTAGGAGAGATTCTAGCTCTCTCCGGAAAGACGCAAGGGGAAAAGGAGTTATTCGCCTGCTAGACGCAGTCAACAGGACGCAAACGTCTCCCCTCATGGGAACGACGGGAACAAAGGGTTCTCCCTTTCTCCTCGCAGGCGCATTTCGCCTTCTAGGCGTCCTCATCAGGACGCAAATGCCTCTCCTTCTTGGACCAGGCAGCCTCACCAAGACGCAAGCGGCCTCGCCTTCTTGGCCTAGGCGCTCTCACCAGACGCAAACGCGTCTCCTTCTTGGCGCCAGGAAACAGATGTTCTACTTTCGCCTAGCAGGCGTTCTTCGCCTCACAGGCGCCTGATTCAGGACGCAAGCGCCTCTCCTAGCAGACGCAAGGAGCAGATCAGAAGCCCGAGTATAGGAAACTCCAGGACTCGTACAGGAGGATGATAGGAGTAAGGAAGAAAGGAAAAGACTTCCTTCAAAGGATCGGGTCCTCCTGTTGAGGAAAAGCCCTCTTCTCCTGCATCACGTTTGGAAGAAGTATCGGATGAAGAGATAGCCAAAGATGCAGGAGTTTTCAGACTATAAGAGACTTGCTTCTCTGTTGCTGCAGGTGTTGGAGACTCACTACGCCAGTCGGATCCCCCTTCGCCAGGATCGTTATTATCCAGTACGAAAATGTCGAAGGCCTCCTCATTCGTTAAGATGACCCCTATCCTTTCTATGAGAAACTCTCTGAAGAGTCTCGAGAACTGGCTCAGGGCTAAGAAGGAAGCGGTAAGACAGTATTTTCTTGTCCTCCCTCTAAGTTGACAGGGAAACCAGGGATGTGGTATATACCAAGAGCCAAGGGCATGGGTCTCCTTCGTCCTCTGATTTTTTTGCGGATTTTTCCGCTCTGTAGATGGTCTAGAAGACGCTCTCTACACTCGGCAAAAGCATCTTGGTGAATGTGTGAGGGGATCAATCTCAATCAAGGGCATCTTCAAGACTTCGAAGTCTTTAACTTCATGGACTGGGCCTTGGGAGCTTTAGCCAAAGAAGTCGCAAGAACCAGACTTCGTTCCATGGAAGAGTTGGGCATTGTTGTAACCGCCTAGACAAGGCGGGTATGGATGGCTCAAATGAAGTGGCAATCCCTTTTGGATCCTGTTATTTTGAGAAGAAGGGCAGGTTTAGCTTCCTTCTTAACGAAATCTGTTTCTCCTCTGCAGAGATCCTACCTTAATACGAGCCCTCTCTAGTCACTGTTTCCTCAGGACATAGTGAGGGACAATTTCTAAGCGCTTTCAGCAAAGGCCACACAGGACCTGCCTAGGCGAGTCAGCGAAGAGCTAAAGCCTGCTGTGCCGCTGGCGAAAAAGGAGACAGTTCCCTTCAGCAGCCCTTTCGAGGAGGTCTGCACCAAGAGCTTCTACTTAGAAGTAGACAACCGGAGAAGAGAGGAAGGTCTCTCGAAGGCCGGTTCGTCAAAAACCCAGTGAGACGAGGGTCCTCCAGATAAAAGTGGGTCGCCAGGCTTCTAGATTTTTACGAAATTGGGCACAGAAAGTGCGATGCCTGTCCCTACATCCTGAAAGAAAAGGATTATTTAATCCCCTTCAGGGAAAAACCTCCCTTAACGACAACTCCAAGGGAGTTAACAGCAAATACAAGGAATCTGTCAAGAAACAAGCCCTCTACATCTCGTGGAAGCAGATGCTTTACAGGGAAGCATAGAGGAAGTAGAGATCCTCTCTTCCCAGGGGTTTTACAATCGCCTGTCTTAGGCGAAGAGCTCAGGAGGTTGGAGGCCAGTTCTGGACGTGAGCGCCTGAACGTGTTCGTAGAAAGAGGAAGTTCACAATGGAGACGCCAGCCTCGGTATTAGCAGCCTGCGTCCAGGGGACTGGATGGGTATCCTGGACCTGCAGGATGCTTATTTCCACGTACCAATACACCCGTCGTCCAGGAAAATACCTCAGATTTATGGATCAGGGAGCGTATTTCAATTTCGGGCCTATGGCTTCGGATATCAACAGCCCCAAAGTATTCACGGGACTAATGGAAAAAATGTGGCTCACGGCTTCACTCGGAAAGGGATTCGGATATCCTTGTATCTAGAGACTGGCTGATACGAGCCACAGTCGCGAGTCAGATGTCTGAGGACTTAAAAACTGCCACGAGTTAACACAGTCCTGGGACTGTTGGTAAACCGAGAAATCCCAATGATTCAGCAGAACATTGTTATCTGGGGATTCGGATGGATTCTCTGGGTTTTCAGGTGTTTCCATCACAGAAAGGACAGACCGCTGTCGGAAAAAGTAGCAAACCATTCTAGCGAAAGAACAATGTCCGCGAGGGAATGGATGAGTCTTCTGTGGACCCTTCCTCGTCTGGACAACAGTTCATTTATCGAGGAAGGCTTCACTAAGGGCGTTACAGTTCTATCTAAAGAGAACGTTGGGATCAGAAATCTCTCCCCCCCCTCTCTCCCCCTTCCCACCCCCCCCCCCCAAAATCTGTCCGATTCTTCCAGATCACGAAGGGAGATAAAGGAGACCTGCGTTGGGGATGAATCCGTGAAGGATCAGCGAAGGAGTATCCCTTCAGCGTCCCGAACCCTCGGCTATGTTGTACGCCGACGCCTCAGATGCGGGTTGGGGAGGCCACTCTAGGACGAGAGAAGTGTCAGGCACCTGGAGGGAGAAACAGGTGTCCTGGCAAGAAATATGAAAAGAATTAGCAGCCGATTCACCTGTCCCTCATACACTTCGAGGACTCAGATCGCAGTTCAGTCTGCAGATCAATTCGGAACAACACAACAGCCCTAGCCCTTATATCAAGAAGCAAGGATGGGACGCACTCGTTCCTCCCTTTACAGGAAAGCAAGGGACTACTGCTTTGGGGCCGAAGATGAGAAGAATCACCTCCGGGACGAGATCAGCCAGTGGGACACAAAATGTACGAGCCGGACATTCTGAGAGGAGAGACCAATCCTGATACAGAAGGACGTTGCATCAGGAAGTATGCAACAGACTATGGAACCTCTGGGGGAGATCAAATATAGATCGTTTTTGCCACCCATGAACAACAGGCTGGAAAGTTACTGCTCCCCGATCGCCGACCCAAGGCGATTGCGGTTGACTCCCTTTCCTCGATTGGGCCGGAATAGACGGGTTGCTTTTCCTACGTTCAAAATATTATCGGAAGTGGTAAGGAAGTTTGCAGCAGCAGAAGGGAGCCAAACTGACCCTCATAGCCCGTTCTGGCTTCCAAAACTGGTACACGAGGTACTTGGATGGATGGTAGACTTTCCGAGATCTCTCCAAAACAGGAGCGATCTTATCAGGCAACCCCACTTCGAAAGGTATCACAAAAACCTACCCGCTCTCGATCTGACTGCCTTCAGACTATCGAAGGGAATTGTCAGACGCGAGGCTTTTCTCGAGAAGTTGCGAAAGCATCGCAAGAGCGAGAAGACATCTACTATTCGAGTCTTACCAGTCGAAGTGGGATGTGTTTCGAGCATGGTGTAGAGCTCAGAAGATATCCCTCTCCAGAAACTCTGTGAAAAGATATAGCCGATTATCACTGTATTTGAAGGAGAAATGTAATTTAGTAGTGCTCTACAATTAAGGGGCTATAAGGAGTTGCTATCTTCAGTCTTCAGCATAGAGGCCTTAACATTGGGGAAGACAAGATTTGCATTACCTGATAAGATCCTTCGAGACGTCAAAGAACAGAGGGATCTAGAGCACCTAATTGGAACTTAGATGTGGTCCTAAAGTCCTTAATGACCTCAAAAATTCGAACACTCCCTGTAAGGCTACGTCAGAGGACTGACAAGGAAGTCTTATTTTGGTGCGCTGGGTTCAGCGAAAAGAGTAAGCGAGCTACAAGCCTAGAACATAATGTTGGGCTTTAGGAACGACTCGGCGTTCTGTTCCTTCAAACCAAGTTTTTGCGAAGAATGAAACCATTCGAAACCTTGGCTCGAAATTCGAAGTAAAGGACTTTCTTCGCTTGTAGGAACAGAGCTAGAAAGGGCTCTGTGCCCAGTGAGAAGCCTTAAGTTCTACATAGAAAGGAAGAACGAACTACAGGGGAGTAAGGAAAAGTTACGTATGGTGCTCAGTGAGAGATCCAGAAGCAGATCTCTAAAAATGCTCAGGCGTATCATCAGGACGTAATAAGGAAGCCCATTTACAGTGTAAAGAGAACAACGGACCTCTTAGAGTTAAAGCTCACGAGGTAAGAGCAGTCGCTACCTCTTTGGCATTTCCACCAGAACTGGTCTATACCAGGACTCTAGTGGAGCAGACCTTTTGGAGATGCAATCGGTCTTTGCAGCTCATAATTGAGAGACATCAAGTGGACGTACGACAAGTGCTCTACTCTAGGAGCGTACGTATCTGCGGATCGTTGCTGGGACAGGGAGCTGAAACCAATCTTTTTAGTTATTAAGTTAGGCGTTTTTAATGGTTTTTGGTGCATTTTTGGTCGATGAAAGAGGGTGCAGAGTTGACCCTTTCAAAATTGTGTTCTAACATGTTAGTGTTGCGCAGGATGATCGGGATTGGTCGTTATGCTCATTGTGTTGTCTTAAATACATAAAGACCTCTATATGTAAGAGGGTTGTCCCGTGGTTATGATACAGGTCAAGGTTCTGCCATGTAAGTGGTAAGCCCCCATTGGTACGATCCAAGAAAAGGCTCTACCAGTAAAGCGGGTAAGCCCCAATTGGTATGATCCGAAAGGTTATCAGTCGAGGTCTCATCATCTATGTAACTCGGATGGCAAGCAGAACATAGACAGTATCAATGAAGTCTTCTTCATATCAGGTAGAAACCAAGGTGTTTTTTGTTAATATACCTACAACATATGTGTTTTCCCTGTTTTTATAATCAAAAAGTAATAGTACGTAACTGTCTCTGCCCTCACCAAGGGTGTCAATCAGCCTTAAGTATATAACTGACGGAAGTGCATGTAAAAATGATATTGTTAGTATACAATAAAGTTTGGTACATACTTACCGGCAGAAATACGATTTAAGGGCCCGCCAGCCTCCCCTCAGGAGACAGTTGGAATAGAAAAATTCTGGTTAGAAAACGGGAAAACGGTTCCTATCCCGCCACCCAGCGGCGGGAGTGGGAGTGGGCTGGTCACCGACCTACCTGTTGCGGTGCCTGCGAGTTTTGATTCCTGTCGGGACGTCGGGACTATAGCTAAGTATATATTTGACGGGTAAGTATGTACAAAACTTATTGTATACTAACAATATCATTTCATCTACAGTAGAATCGGTTAAACAACGTTTGCCTACAGAGTCTTGGAATGCCGATGACGGCTCGAAATAGCTTCCAGAAGGGTGTCAGAGGGATAACAATAGGAGCTAGAAATCAGGAGTACTCCCAATTTCAGTCGGAGTCTCTTCGACTTCCAAAGCTCCTTCCCTTCCTTCGGGACAAGGATAGGGAAGATTCTGCAATGAGAAGACCCTTCAACAGGTAAGAAGAGATCTCGGAGCAAGGGAGTTATCAAAGAAGGATCCTCCTCGAAGGAAGACTTATTCTCATACTGTAGATATACTATGTATATGGATTTAGCTGCACTTACAATCGCCATCCCTGCCGGAGAGCCAACGCTCAAATGTGTACTTCAAGCATTCTCACCTTCGTCAGGTATTGTGATTTACTATGTGGATGTCAGGACTTTCGGACAATGTAGCGCCCAACAGGAGCCTTATGCTAAAACAGGCGTAAAAAACGCAGGGCAGACAGCCAAGAACACTGTCATTGTCTGATGAGGGAGAAAGACCGGCCTACAACCTGACACAGATGCGCTTAGCTGCGAACATATAGGACAGATGAGAGTGTCCGATGTGGACATTGCCAGACATCCCGAGACTCTACCAAGCTGAAGCTCCGGCAAGTGGGAGTAGCCACAGGCGCGAGGGCGCCAGGTAGGGCGGCGAGGCGCCAGGCAGGAGCAAGGCGCCAGGCAGCGCGAGGTGACCGCTAGCCGCGAAGCTCCCCGGCAGGGCAAGGTGCAGCCAGGCGCGATGGTGCCAGACAAGGGCGAGGTGCAGGAAGGCACAAACCGCCAAACCAGGCGCGAGGCGCGAATCTCCAGCTAAGGCGCGATGCCGTCAACCAGATGCGAGGCGCAGTCAAGCGAAAGGTACCAGACAAGCACTAGGCGCCAACCAAGAGCGAAGCACAGACAGGCGCAAGGTTCCTGCCAGGCTTCAGGCTTCAGCGGAAGAGATCCATTTCAGAAAGCCCTGTTCTTCTTTGAAAAACATGGAGATCTCCTAAGCACTTTCTAAGTGACTTGATTACCTTCAAAACAGCTGAGAATTAAAAGCGCAGGAAAGTGCGCGCTTGCAAATTCTTGTTCTTTACATAACAATAGCATATAAAGAAATATTAGCTGTGTTGTACGGTAGAGCGACTCTGGTGGACTTTCATTAACACAAAAGGATGTCAAGTTAACTACGAGAGAATCCTTCTCGTTTTGGTTTTATACGTTTCTGCGGATACGTTACTGGGATAAGGAGCGACAATGATCCTTAACTGGAGTTAAAGTTTTTACTAGTGAAATTATTGGTTTTGAAAGGAGGGTGGGGATATAACTTTTCAATTTGAGCGCGAACCCCTCGTTTAGGATTCAGGTGATAGGGATCGGTGGTGGCTCCTTCATAAGGTGTATGTATAGAAGTGGGTCAGTACCATTGCAAGTCCTTTCGCCCTGCCGAGTAGCGGTCATAACACCATCGGCAGACCCCAAGAACTCCAACCTTTTAGCCATAGATCACATATCTCGCTAAAGTCTGAGGTGATGCAGACTAACGGGCAAACAGCCATGAAGTCTACCACCTACAGAAGGAACCAAGGTTATGGTATACCTACAAACATATGTTGGTTTTACCTGGTCCTATTCCTGTTAGCGTCTCTTACCATCCACCAAAGGGGTCAATCAGCTATGTATATATTCGGACAGGTAAGTTCATTGTATGAAAATGATATTGTTATAGACAATAAAGTTTCATACATACTTACTGGCAGATATATACGATTAATGCCCACCAGCCTCCCGCAGGAGACCGGTGGAGAGAAAAAAATATGAATAGAAAACGGGAATGGTTCCATAATCTGCACCCAGGGTCAGGGACTTGGTAGATCACTGACCTACCTGCAGCGTGTGCCGCGAAATTGAATTTCTGTCGGGGGACGACGGAGTCTAGTATGTATATATCTGCCAGTAAGTTGTATGAAACTTTATTTATTATAAAATATCATTGTTATCACGCTCCCTCATTGTTCATGACACCGTCAACATCATTGTCTTTTGTAGATTAGGTATTAATACCATTTTTAGGGAGGGACAGGATCCTTGATGTAGAAATCAACAATAAAAAGTACAGATAAGTAATTATAATAATGTTGTTTTGACTTTACTAAGAAAAAAGCAAAAATTTACATAGCAAATCTTTGGGAGCTCATACCTCAAAAACATACTTTCGAATGGTGGTAGCCATTACTTGGTTATTATATCCAATTTAGAGAGAAAGGTTCCATTGGAAAGAGGAATAAAAATCCATAATTCCTTGTGGCCAATTTTGTGCTTTCTTTCTTTCTTTTTTTTTATGATTTTTTGAGTGTCTTAGACAAAATTTTTTTTTTTTTTAAATTCCCCATCCCAAAAAAACAATAAAATCCCCCCCCCCCCCCGGGTCCTCACAGAATAGTTTTATGGTATGATTTCAATAAAATTGGTGTTCATATTAGTGGAGAAATTGCTAAATAAATTTTTTTTAAATAATTTTCATAATAAATCTAACGTTTTTTGCTCAAAGTACTTTAAATTTTGTATGATGAAGGTATTATGTTATATATATCTAAAGCAAGAGGGAAATTATGTATTTTGAATAAAAAAAAAATACACAAAATAGCAAGACGGTCTAAGTATTAGAATTGTTTATCTTCTTCGAAGGGTTAACTATTCATATGAACCTCTGTCCTGCCTATCACAAGACTAAGGTCTTGGGCGCATTTGATTCAGTTTAAAGTATGTCTTATGCTCTGCACACACCATGCGAGATTCATCAGAGATATGTTTCAATAGTCATTATCATCTTTCCGGTTTACCCACAGTATAAACTGAAGTCTGTATGTCTTATGCTACATCGCAACTGACCCCAGGGCCACTGCAATGATCAGAAGATTTCAGAAAACTCTACAGTTTTTGTGTTCTGCTTATACATTTGTCTAATTCGGTAAGGTGTTCAAACCAATATTGTCACCCCGAATTGGAAAGGAACGATGGGAGACTTTGCCTGGTTGCCCAACCGTCTAACCGGCTTCCCATGGTAACGAGAAGAAGTTCCTCCCTGATCCAACCTTCAGTCAAGAAGCAGTTTTTCAAGCAGTACAATCCCTGTGTTTTAACAGCTAAAAGACTTCCAGCCTTTATTGCAAG
Source organism: Macrobrachium nipponense (assembly GCF_015104395.2). NCBI lineage: Eukaryota > Metazoa > Arthropoda > Malacostraca > Decapoda > Palaemonidae > Macrobrachium > Macrobrachium nipponense. The sequence continues at coordinate 21,740,137 of NC_061099.1, read as the reverse complement.
CCCAGTCTTTCTCACAAAGCAGCAATGAAATATGAAAACTCTTTCATTCCTCATTTAAATTCCAGGGATTAGAGCTGTCTTCACTTGTGGGTCACGACGGGACTTTTTCTCTGATCAGAATTGCAAGAAGTTAATTTCTCCCGATGCATTGTGAAAGACGTAGGTTCCACATTCGCCTTAGTCTTTCACATAAGTAGTATTGTTTCTCCTCAGTTGATGAGAAACATCTGTCTCGTGTCTTGATACACCAGGGACTCAGGCTTCTGGATGGCATTTAACTCTTGGTAGCGCATACAAGCCTTTGCAAGAATCAATCAGACAGTTTTGTTTTCAACCGTATATCGTCTCTGCCATTGGCAAAGAGGATAGACAATTTGTATGGATCGTCTTTAACATTACCCTCAAAAAGGCAGCGGCCCATGTCTGAACTGCGTTCCAGAGTCGAAACATTTGGATCTGTGGTTGGGGTTGAGCCTTCATGATCCCCTGTTCTTGGACCTATTTGGTGATCCAGATCGTTCATTCTTTGTCCATTGGGTGTTGCTGTCCTGCAGAAGACTCAATACCTAAACTTGGATGTCAATAACCTTCTCCATTACTGACTCACCAAGGGAGAAGTGTCTTAGGCCATGTCTTCTCATCTTGTCTGTGAGATGAGGAGGTTCTTTGCAGCTGCACGTCACCTGCACCAGGTGGCTTTGTCCTGTTTTCGTATTTTCCGAATGAATAAGTCAGATAGATGTGGTCTTATCAGGGCCACATTTGTGTCTTGTTACCTTTGGGTCTTTGCTCACAAATCATTGGAATATTTTTTCCTTGGACCTTTGCGTGGGTGCTCATGTTGTGTTGTCTTACTGGCTTCTTAAGAGGATAAGTTGGCATCTCACCTAGGGTTGCGGTTCTCGAGTGGAGGAAGGATTCGAGAGTGACTGGCGTCTCCTCATTCTTGCCCTTCTACTTCACTGGCGCCTGGTGCAGTAAGTCTACACACCAAGCTTCCTTTCTATTTTATTTTAACCATTAAAACACAGGGTAAAAATATTCATATGCAGCACCTTAGCCGGGTAAACTGATGTCCGCTCTTTTTTAAATAAAACACCACAATGGGAAGAGGAGATATGCAAAGCACAAGGTCTTAAGAAAAAAAATTAAACTATTTTCCTTACCTTTATGAGAGTTGCAAAATTACTATTACAACGCCTTGTGGGGCCTTTTGTTACAAGGACAATTGTAAATTTTAACAAGTGAGACATTTTTAATCGATAAATTTGTTTTATTTTTTAAGATTATAATTACAGCTCATACAATATCAAAACAGATAACTAAAATCAGTAAAAAATTCTGAGCATATTTGTTGTAAAATATTTACGTAAATTTACCGAGATTGGAGATGCACGCAACTTTTTTGGATTGGATACAAGTTTTATACATTCACTACTGCCAGATAGTATATTAGCTATAGGACTCCGTCGTCTCGACAGAAATTTCAAAATTTCGCGGCACACGCTACAAGGTAGGTCAGGTGATCTACCGCCCTGACCTGGGTGGCACGGACTAGGAACCATCCCCGTTTTTCTAAATCAGAATTCTTCTGTCGCAGGACCCATCAACATTGTGTTGGTTCCTCTCCGATTTGTTTTTCTTTTTTCACCGGCAATTGATCCTCCTGACCGACTTTGGTGACGATTTGGATTGTTTGGATTGGCATACGTTTTGTGGACTGTTTTGTGGACTTGATTTGAATTTTCTTTAATAATGTCTGACTCTGGTATGGTGTGAGACGTTTGTGTGAATGTAGGCTGTAAGGTGAGGTGCCGAAAGCTTCGTAGACCCTCACACGGTAGCACGAGGTGCAGGAGTATGAATGTTCTTTACTAATACTTGTAAAGGAATGTGAGAACTTGAGTGAGAACGAATGGAGAAGCTAACCTAATTATTTAAAAAAGTTAGAAAGGAGAAAGCGTGAGGAAGGCTTCTCATAGAGTTTTAAGTAGTTCGAGATCTGAACTAATTTCAAAGCTTGATATTCCCCAAGGGTAAGTATTGCTACTTCTCCTTCCATGCAGCCCTTCTCTATTGCAGAAACCTGAGATCAGCAAAAGAACTTGCGATCTAAAAGCAGGCTTCAAGTTGATGGAAAACCCAAAATGGCTGCCATACAAGAAGCTAGTGATTTTTCAGTGGACAGTGATATGAAGTGTCCCAGTGTAGTGGAGGGGGCATCTGGTCGGTCAGCAACGCTCCTAGGTCTAGACTCTTCCTAAGCTCCAACATGCCAGAGGAGAGGAATGTCGAAAGCCGAAAGGAGGTTGTGGAGAATCCCAACGATCAGGTGTCCCTTCGCAGTTTCTGTGACACCCAGACTGCCAAGGACCGCTATTGTAAAGCGTCCTACGTGAGTGTTTTTCGTCGTCCGGGATCTTCATCACCGAGACGTGATTGGAGAGATTCAGATCGATCTCGGCCTCTCAAGAGGAGTTGGAAGGCTCCGATATTGACTCAGCCCTGAAAACTTCCCTGAGAGTCTCCATCGGGGAGGAGAAGCAGAAGAGACATTCTTTCAACAAGAAGTGAGAAGGAGGCAGGAGGTGGAGGATTGGGACTCCTCCCCTCCACCTTCCCCTCCTCCCGAAAGAGGATAAAGAGGAGCAACAAAGAGGTTCATGATGACGGATGCAGAACAGATTTCGTCGTTTGTAGGAGTCTGTCAAAGAAGCCTCCTAGAAGGAAAGACATTCCTTCCTTATAAAAGATCCTCAGACGTATGGAGGTATCTGCCTCAGGATCGATACTTCCTACATCGAGGTGAGGTTCCGGTACGAACATGGATGAAACGATCAGTAGTCTGGCACCGGCCGGAGTGAGGAGTCCACCCAGAGGCAGGAGCAAGAGCCAGGAGGAGGGTAAACCAGGAGCAGGAGCTCCGAGCAGAGTGTAGAGGCCATCAGCAAGAGGCAGGAGCCAGGAGGCAAGAGCCCAGGAGGCAAGAGGCAGGAGGGGGAGACAAGAGGCAGGAGCCAGGAGCCAAGAGGCAGGAGTCAGGAGGCAGGAGCCAGGAGTCCGGAGTCAGGAGGAGGAGTCCGGAGTAAGGAGGCAGGAGCAGGAGGCAGGAGTCAGGAGGCAGGAGCAGGAGTCAGGAGCCAGGAGGCAGGAGTTCAGGAGAAGAGTCAACGAGCCGAGGCAAGAGTCGGGGACTCGTTCCTGGAGGTAGACTCTTCTCCAATTAGGAGTCCTCGCCTTCAGAACATAGGAGGTCTTGGAAGGACCTCTCCTCCAAACGTGAACTTTCTCCTTCGTCTGATCGAGGGTTAGACGAGTGTCTGATGACGAACCTCCTGCCTAATGAGGGACTTTCTAGTTATAAAGTCTTAGCATCATTATTAATTCAAGAGTTTGGAGATTTCTTAGTCCGTCGGCTCCTTCCTCTCCTCGTTCGCTCTTTCGAGCTCGGCTACGGCCAAAAATCGTCGGCCCTTTTTCAAAATGAAAGCCTGCGTCTCTATGAAGAAGTCACTCCATTCTTTAGATTCTTGATGGACAAGAAGAAGGAGTTAGGAAAGACGGTATTCTGCATGCCTCCTTCCAGAATTACACGGAAAGAGAGGTATTTGGTATGGGACGGAGAGATATGGTCTTCTCTACCTGCCTCGTGCAGGATGCCGACTTGTCCAATTTAGTGGAGGCCTCTAGACGTTCACTCCTTAGATCGGTCAGAGAGACCGGGGAGCACTTCAGAGTTGAACCACTTTCTAAAGGACTTTTTGTCACTTTAGAGGTGTTCAATTTTGGATTGGTCACTCGGAGTTCTGCCAACAAACTAAGATCCGGAGTTTCTGAAAAACCCAGAAATTATCCTAGGAGTCCTGCCTGCATGGACAAGGCAGTACAGGACGGTTCGGGTGAAGTGGCTCCCTTTTGGTGGCTGGTCTCTGAAAAAGAGATCAGTTTATGATCCATATTATCGAAAGGGGTTTCTCGAGCCAGAGGACTGCTTACTGTTCGCCTCTACGGACTCAATCTGTTTCCTTCTCAGTTAGTGAAGGATATATATCCTCGCTAACTGAGAAGCGACACAAGACCATACTAACGGCAAAACGTCAAGAAAAGGACGCCCTGTAGTGTCGCACGGTTAAGAAGGACTATCGTCCTCACAGCAGCCCTTTGGTGGAGGGCAGCGGCTCGTCTCCCTGCCATAAAGAAGAGCTCTGAAAGAGAGGAAGGTCTTCATTTAGGCCCTTCAAAGAAATCAAGTTACTGTTGACTCCTCCAAGCACAGTGGGCGCCAGACTCCTGAAACTTTGCAGGGAGTATGGGCAAAAAAGGGAGACGACCTGTGTCAGTGTCGGTCTGAAGAAGGGATAGTAATCCCTTCGGACGACAGCCCTCCCCTAACATCGACGCCTCGGGAACTGTTCAGCGAGGTACAGAGACCCGTTAATGAGAAAGACCTCTCCTTCAAATTGTGGAAGCAAATGTGGGAAAAGAGGCCATCGAACTTGTGCAGGATCCAACACTCCCCGGGATTTTACATCGCCTTTTTCTAGTACGTAAGGCATCGGGGGGGGTGGAGGCCGTTCTCGACGTAAGCGCTCTGAATCGCTTCGTTCATACAGAAAAAGAAGTTTCGCATGGAAACGTCCGCCTCAGTAATGTCGGCTCTTCGTCCAGGAGATTGGATGGTTCTCTGGCCTGCAAGACGCATATTTCCACGTTCCCATTCACCATTTGTCAAAGAAATATATTTCGCTTTGTAATAGGAGACAAGATCTTTCAGTTTCAGGGCTCTGTGCTGCGGTCTGTCTACAGCTCCACAGTAATTCACCAAACCTGATGGCGAATGTGCAAGAGGGCTTCACCTAGAGGGAATAAACCATCTCCTCTACTTGGACGACGGCTGAATCAGGCCAAGTCGGAAGATTCAGTGCTTGGAGGGACTTAGAAGTAACAAGGGAAAATGATAGATTCGATAGGATTGATAGTGTCAACCTCGAGAAGTAAAACTGATCCCAGCCAGACTTGTCTATTCTCTGGGGATTCAGATGGATCTCGGGTTTTCGAGTTCTCCTTCGCGAGAAAGATCGCTCGAGGTTTGCGAGAATTCTCGAGCTTCTAGAGAAGAAAGAAGAGCTCAGCGAGGGGATTACCCTTAAGGCCTTTTAGGGACCCGTCCTCACGGAAAAGTTCCTTCTCGCTAGGGAGACTCACTTCGCCCTCTTCAGTTTTTCCTCAAAGAGGTGTGGAGTTGGAAGAAGGCAACTACTAGCGACATCTTCAACTTCCAACAAGAAGGTAAAGATCATCTGAAGTGGTGGATCACTCAGCTTCAAAAGAAAAGAGGGCGTATCGCTTGCTCTGCAGAACCCAGACCAAGTGTTATTACCGACGCTTCGGAGTCGGAGATGGGGAGCGACGCTAGGAGCAAAGGGAGGTGTCAGGCACATGGAAAAGGAAACAGGTGTCCTGGCAAATTCAGTTGCAAGGAACTCGTGGCCATACACTAGCCTTAAAGTTCTCTCGAAGAGAGAGTCAGAGACGGGGTGATACAGATAAACTCGGACAACACCACGGCTATGGCTTACATACGGAAAGCAGAGGAGGCACGCACTCTTTCCCCTCTATCAGTTAACAAGCACTGTTAACCTGTGTGACGGAAGAAAGAGGCATAACTCACCTCACAAGGTTTGTTCAAGGGATCAAGAATGTGAGATCGGACAGGACTGAGAAGGAAGAAATCAGGTTCCTTCCACAGATGGACTCTACCGAAGAAGTGTGTCGAAGTCTTTGGTTCCCTGTGGGGGAGAAACACAATAGACCTGTTGCGAAGTTCCTCTCAAAGAATTAGAGATCTTTTTGCTCTCTAGTGGAAGATCCGAGAGGCCTTCGCAATAGACGCGTTTTCATGGATTGGTAGGGTGTGGACGCATACGCCTTTCCCCCGTTCAAAAATCCTGGGGGAAGTGCTCAGGCAGTTCGTAGCTTCGAAGAGCACGAAGTTGAGACACCATAGCCCATTTGGCCAGCCCAGGAATGGTTCACGGAGCGTACTGGAGGGATAGTGGACTTCCCCAGATCCGCTTCAAACAGACACGATCAACCAGAAACCCACTTCAGAGTTTCATCACAACCCTCCAGGTCCGCTCTGACTGCTTTCGACTATCCCGAAAGACTTGTCAGAAGCAGAGGCTTTTCTCGCAAGGGGCGGCTTCTATGCTAGAGCCCGCGAGCTTCGACGAGAAGAGTATACCAGTCAAAAGTGGGAAAGTCTTCAGGAGGGGTGTAAGGGTCAGAAGCTGTCCTCCTACAGTACCTCTATAGTGAATATTGCGAATTTCTCCTCTTCTGAGAGAGATCACACCTATCTGTCTCAACAATAAAAAGGATACAGAAGGCATGCTGTCTTCCAGTATCAGAACGAGGCCTGGACATGCTAACGACAAAGATCTAACACGATTCTATTAGATCTTTTGAGCCTTCTAAAGCAGCTACTCCTAGAACACCTAGTGGAAATCTAGACGTGGTCATGAAATTCCTTCACATCGGATAAATTCGAAGCCTTACATATGGCGTCTTCCGCGACGTCACTAGGAAATGCTGTTCCTGGTGGCTCTCGCTACAGCCAAGAGGACAAGCGAATTACACGGCTCTGGATTCCACGGTGGGGTTCAAAGGAGATGCTGCATTGTTCTTTCAGAACAATGTTTAGGCAAAGAACGAAAACCCGTCAAAACCGTTGGCCAGAAGTTTTGAGGTAAAAGGCCTACTCTAACCTTGTAGCAGAGAGATAGAGAGATCTCTCTGTCCAGTTGAGAGCCTCTTAAAATGATTTGAGAGGAAGAGACAGATGGAGCTTGTCAAACAAGGTCTTGTGGGTGCGGTGAAGACCCCCAAAAGACTTCAGTCAAGCACGCTTAGCTTTCTGTGAGAAGGTTATTACGGACGCTCACAAGAAACTGCTCGGAGGAAATCCTTCGGTCTTCTAAAGGTCAAGACCCCCCCATGAAGTGAGGGCAGTAGCAACGTCTTGGCGGTTCAAAAGAATATGTCTCTAAAGAATATCTTGAGGATAATATGGAGGTGCCATTCGTGTTTGCATCTCATTATCTGAAGGATGTGAGAGTGACCTATGAGAAGTGCTTCTCGCTAGGTCCTCTTGTATCAGCAGATACAGGACTGGGTCTGGAGCAAAGACAGATCCTAATTTTGTGTGTTTTTTTTTTTTTTTGTATATTTTGTAATGAAAGTGTAATATGTTTTCGAGTTTTGTTGTTGTAGGAGTTCGGGGATCAAACATCCTTCCATCTAGAACTAACATGGATGTTAGCGATCAGGTGCATCGGGATCGGTTTTGTGCTCTTGAAACAGGTGTATTTCATGTTAGTGGACTAGCACCAATGACAAAGGCCTTTAGCTCTGCCGAGTAAGTGGATAAGACCCATTGAACAGACCCACAAGCACTTAGCCATAGATCCAATATCTCGCTGAGGCTCTTGAGTCTAAGCAGACTCCAAGGCAGTAGCCGGAAGTCTTCAGCCTAATAAGTAGGAACCAAGGTTGATTAATTTACCACAAACATATGTTGTTTCCCTGTCTATTTCAGTAGTTAGCTGTCTCTTACCCACCACCCAATGGGTGCTATAGCAAGTATATATCATGGCAGGAAGTGATGTATAAAATGATAATGTCATGTTACAATACGTTTTATACATACTTACCTGACAGATCTATACGATTAATGGCCCACCCAGCCTCCCCGCAGGAGACAGGTGGAAGAGAAGAATATGATTAGAAACGGGGATGGTTCCTAGTCCTGCAACCAGGGCAGGGCGGGAGATCACCTGACCTACCTGTAGCGTGTGCCGCGAAATTTGAAATCTGTCGGAGACGACGGAGTCTATAGCTAAGTATATATCTGTCAGGTAGTATGTATTAAAAACTTATTGTACATGACAATATCATTTTACTGATATTTCTTTTGCACTTCTTTGCAAAATTACAATATGGGGGTTACTGCACGTGCGATCAATGTCAGAGGCAGGCCACTCCCCTCGCTCTTTCGACCAGGAGTAAACCCTGGTGTGCTGAATCAGTCAGTTCTTAAGACTCACTTCGATTTCCTCCCTCCAATCTAGTGCAGTTCCCATTTAAAGGACGAAGGTTTGTATACCGTTGTAGGAATAAATCAAATTTTTGAAAGGAAATTGGATTTTGCATACTATAAAAAACCTGATGTCCCTTTACACTAATGCCCACTTCATGCCACCCTCAATCTGAACTTGGGGGCCAAAATGCAAAGGGAAGTTTACATCCAGGCAGGCAGGTCTTTCTCCCGCTACGATCGGTAGTCATGCCTAAACACCTTGTTCAAGAGTTTTTTTTTTTTTTTTTTTTTTTTCTCTAACGGCAGTGTTCCAACCTTCGCTGTAAGCAATTCCTAGTGTAAAGGGACCTCAGGTTTTTATATAAGAGGTCCCGGTTATCAGCAGGGTTCCGTTCCTGGCCAGGCGCCATAAGCAAAGCATGAAAGGTCTAAGTGAGTAAAAACATACGTATGGCGCTGATAACCACTTAGCGGCACCATAAGTGTTTACTCCTTAGATTTCATGTTGGCTTAATGGCGCCCCCAATAATTCCTATGGCGCGCCATAGGGACGGGTGGTTATGGATGCGATCAACCGAATGTAGGCGACATAAGAAACCTTATTTTTGAATGAAATTTCTAAAAACTGTCATAAAACGAAGCCGACATAGAGGGAAGCAGCCGATAACTGGGCACCACCTGTATTACGAAAAAACAATTTACTTTTCCCAAAAAACTGTAGATTTCCTTTGTAACAGCCCCCCCTTAATTTATCTTTGTAGAAACTATGCCAGACTCTCTGCTGTCATCTAACCTTTATCACAGAAGGGGAAGACCCAGTGAATGTTCACCATTCGCATTACACCACAAATTTTTTATCTGGTTAGTATACTGACACAGACATTCATTGCGGGCTCTATCCAAGGACTAATTTTGGCAAGTAACTTACAGGAATAGTTGAGATTAAAAACACAGAGTATTTCCCCCCCCCTCAAACTCAATTAACAATAATCATGAGCAGTTTTCTGTGTCCATACAGAATATGCTGTTGAGATTAGAAATTAGTACTAATGAATGCCAGTCCAAAAAAAATAAACTTTCATTTATTTGTATATTTAAACATAGGAACAATTAGTTTGTACTCAGGATATGTTTAAATTAAGCTTGATTTGTCCTATCTATTTTTTCAGAAGTAGTAGTAATGCAGACCTGAGTGAGCTAACGAGAAATGATGTATCGTCCAGAGACAACAGCTCTACAGTATCTTCTTCAGACATTTGCTAGAGCAAAGCTGAAGAGAAAAGCCCACAAAGGTGTACTGTTAAACTTTTGGAAATTGATTACTTAGCTGCTTATGATTTTGTGATTAAAAAAATATTTTTGGATGGAGTGTTTGACAAATTTCAGGTGGGTCATTACAATATTAACGTTATTCCAGATTCTGGTGTCCTAGATTTTAATTATGCAAATTTTAACCCGTATAATTACATAGCTATAGGGTTGTTACTATTATTCGGCAGCAGTATAAGATTCAAATTTCATGTAGCGACACCGATAAGTGTGCAGGTGCACACAGTCACGCCCCCTAGTGAGAATGATAGGAACGGCACAGCCCATTCGTTTCATTCCGTTTCTGCGACGGCCGGTGTAAAATCTGGTGGTCAGCTGCAGTTATTAATTTTTGCGGTTATTTACCGGATTTCGGTAACAAATCGAAATTGGAATTAGCTTCAGCCGAAGGCTTCAGGATGAGGGTTTTGTTTTTTCCTTGTTTTGTTTGCTTTTTACTGAAGTAGTACATCATTAGTTTGCATTTACAGAAAATTACAGTTATCTGGTCAACTACTCTTTGACGAGTGTCGGGACTATATGTAAACATTGTTTGCGGACCGATGTTTATGCTAGTTTCCGACTAGACATTGTTTGATAATACGTTTAAGTAGCGATCTTTTGAGATAAATCATCTTTACAAGGAGAAACAACAAAGGTTGCTGAGTTAATAAGCATAATAATAAACATTGCTTTAGCTACCTTCCTGATATAGTAGTGTAATAATGTAAACATTGCATTAGCTACTTTCCTGATAGAGTAGCGTAATAATGTAAACATTGCATTTGTACCAGAACGATGTTGGTACTGAATTTTAATTATGCATAACATTTTTGCAGAATTAGTAATTATTATTGTTGTTATAAAGTTCTGTTATAAGTTTTTCACCACTTTCGCCTAATAGCGTACAATAAATTTAAACACTTATCAATCGTTCCTTTACAGAACTGTTATAAGTGAAATGGTGTAATGTAGCAGGAGAGAATTAGTCATGATAGGCTTTCAGAGGATGATCTATTGAAATCCTAGTGAAAGCAAGAATAGAATAATTATTAATTAAAAGAAGCAACTTTCATTGTAAACGAGTCCACTACAGATAGAACATCCCTATAGAGGCTGTACTTAAAACAGTTAAAGGGAACAAAGTAAAGTTGCTTTAGCAGCTGAGCCAGAATCAAAATACAGCTGTTTTGTAGTTAGACTGACGAAATAGTATGCTTGTCGTTAAAGCAATTAGCTTACCTGGCACCGAATTATTCTGGCTGATCTGGTCTTTAGTCATATATTTTATCTAGGATTATGTCTTGCATTTATCTTATAGTTAACTGAAGCATCCAGTGGCACCAGGCGTCCAGCGGCACCCGAGCATCCATTAGCGTTCGAGCGTCCATTAGTGCCCGAGCACCCAGCGGCTCCGAGCTCCTAGTAGCGAACAGTGGTGCCCGAGCGTTCAATATTGTAAGCTGCACAGGGACTCAGTCCTGCCTTCTGTATTCTTCAGCAATTCAAGGGAACTGGGAGAAGAGCAGCCATTGGTGCCTCAGCTTTCACAAGCGGCTGAGCGCTTGTTGGCAAAGGAGCGCTTACTGGTTCAAGAGCTCCATTGGCACAAGAGCGCCCACTGGCGCCCGAATGTTCTTTGGCTCCCAAGCATCCATTGGCGCCTGAGCACCTAAGCTTAACCTGAGCATCCTTTGGTACCCGAGCGTCCATAACTGCCTGAGCTTCCACAAGTGTCCAAGCGCCCAAGGGGCGCAGCTGGATCAGTAGGAAGTTTTTCTACAACCATCGACAACAGTTACATCCTCTGTCTTACCAACAGTGTCACAAGTTATGTTTGTCTCTGATCCTTTGATTGCAGCCATTCAAAATAAGTTGGGACAGTATTTTGGATTTTTATGAAGTTTCAGTACCTCCTATTCAACCTTAAGCGAACTTGTTGCCGTTTCATCAGCCGAAGAAGAAGAGGATAAGGAGTCGTCTCCGACATCCTACAAAATCGCTACTTTACTACTTTGTAGCAAATTCTTCAGCTTCTTTTTTGCCAAGGGCTCATGAAGCACACTGCTCCTTCTAGCCAGCCACAAACAGCCTTGTTCCTTGTTTCTTTGGCAGAAGAAGGAGATAAGGAGACTCCTCCTACGACCTACAAGTTGCCTCTTTGCTATTTTCCAGCAAATTTCTCTGACTCCTCTCCAGTAGCTCCAACTTCACCAGTGTCTTCAGGATATGGGAGATAATCAAGTAGATTCATCTAAGTTGCTTACCTAGTTCTTTCTTTTCTTCTTGTAATGCAATGAAGGAAGTTAACCTTTGGCTTTCTGAAAAGAGAGAACAGGGAAAGGTTAAATTTAATTTCCCACCGTCACATCTTTTGACAGACAAATAATGTTTTCGGCATTGGAATTAGACCATCTTATTAAGATTATCTTCCATGTGTTTGTAGTAGTGGGCTTCCTTGATTTGGACTTGGAACTTTGGGCTGCAAAATTAAGGAAGGTTTGGCGCTGGATGAAGATTTTTTATGGATTTTAACATGTAACTTCCTACCTGGATAAAGGTATCAGACAGTTCCCTGGAATTGTCTTCTCACTCTCCCTGTACATTGAGCATTCTAAAGAAGAGAGAAACTCTGGTGTTCTTTCACCACCAAGGAGGGTTCTTTCACCACCAAGGGTAGACACAGGGGTCCACCCTTCTGTACTACCCTCTGTATAGTAAACACCTTTTTCCAGAGGATATAGTGATTCAAATATCTTCTGACCTTCAGATGAAGTCAACCACCGAACCTTCTCTGTCATCAAACTAAGGGCTCTCGTGTTACCACTCCTAGCTCACACCCTTCTCCTTCCACACGGGCTCAGCCCTTTCATGGCAGGGGAAGCTCTGGGTCATTCCTAGATCGGGGGAAGAGTACGTCTCAACCCTCGAACCCTTAGGAATCCTCCTCCAAAATCCTGCTAAGAAGTGAAGGGCATTTCTCCGTACACCTGCAGGAGCAAGGTTCCACCAGTGTGATGAACTGGAAGCAAGAGGAGCAGAACCTTGGATTGTAAAGTGTTCAGAAAAAAGGCTACGACGTTCCTTTCAAGAGCGTTCCACCCTTATTCAGCTCTCTGATGGCTTTAGCCTACTTGGAAAATTCAAACATTAATTGCTCTGTCAAGAGAACTTTTGTCACTTGCAGAAGGTCATAGAGTTAGTAGTAGTCCACTAACTCCCTGAGTTTTACAACTGACTATTAGTAAGTCCCCAAGGCCTAAGTGGGCTTTAGACCTGTGTTAGATGTAAGCACTGAATGTTTTTGTCCAAAAGAAAAAATTCAAAATGGAAACGAAAGCAGACGGTTTTGTTATCATTCGTCAAGGGGATTGGATGGTGTCCAACGATATGGATGATGCATATTTTCCATATCTCAATTCACCAAGATTCAAAGAAGTTTCTTTGTTTCATCTTCAGAGAGAGATTACCAATTCAGAGCTCTGTGCTTCAGGCTTTCATATCTTAGCCCCATTGCGAATGGCTGCAACTAGTCGGGCTAATAGTTCTATTCAGACGCGGCCAATCCAGGTTGGGGAGATCTCCTGGGAGACAACGGAGTATTGGGGAAGAATTGACCGCTATCTACCGGGTGTTGTTGGAGTTTGCGGACCTGGTTTGCAACAGTGTAGTAACTGTCCGCCCTCTCTTACATCAAGAAATGGGGGAACGCATTTTTCTCTGCTAAGTGGCTAGAGCCCTTCTGTTGTGGACAGATAGGAGCTTCACCAGAATTCTAACAAAGTTCATACAGGTGAAGTTCAACGTCCTGGCAGATGAATTAAGCTGCAAGAAGCAAAATTTTCCGACAGAGATGTTTTTTAGCAGAACTAGCTCCTTCTGATGGAACTCTGGACGACAACTATAGTCGAGTGCAAATCCCATTCTATCAGAGCTGGAAGTGCTTCATGGTAGGGAAAGAGTGGAACTCTGCCTGGCTAGATGGTCTGGTAATTCCTAGAACCAAGCCAGACCAGATTTAATCCAAGATGTTACAGCAAGTACATATGTGTCTCGTCCTTGGATTAGGACACTTTGCCATTTACTAATGGTCTTTAGCTTCAGAGACTCAGATTTAAGAGGAGCATTTGCCTCCTTTTAGCCAAAGCATAATGACATTAAGTACAACCTCTACCTCATTAGCTTTCAAGAGATACAGTGGACCACCCCCCGTATTCGCGTCCTCCAGATTCGCGGACTCACACATTCGCGGATTTCTCTGGGGAATGTTTCCCAGCATTATTCACGGAAAATTCGCGGTATTTTTCTGTAATAAATATCCACAAATTCCTGGTTTTTTATGAATTTCATCATAAAATGCACAGTTTGTGATAAAACTATTAAAAAAACCAAGTATGAACATTTTCAGTTGGTTTTTCTTGAGTTTTAACTAACAAGATAGGGTGTTTTTAGCATTTTTACAGGGGTTCCAAATATTTGCGGGTTCTAACTATTCACGGCGGGTCTGGTACGCATCCCCCCGCAAATACGGGGGGACCACTGTATATAATCTTGTACGTCCATTTGGCATTCGACTATTGTAAGAGAATTTTTTTAATTGTTAGAGTTTAGGCAGTACCCTTGAAAATTTTAATTAACTGGCATGTGTATCGAGAAAGAAAGCATAGGGATTCCCTCCTATTGTCTGAACCTTCACCTTGTAGTGAAAGATAGAAGTTTAGGGAGTCAAGAGGGTACTATTGTACTTGGAGCACCGGACACTTACCGTATGTACTCGCGTATCATGGCGAATTTTGGAGTTAATTTTAAGGGGGGTCGCATCTTACATGAGATATAAAATTTCGAGTATGTAATAATCATATGTTAGTATCATATGATAAAATTAAAACATAATAGATATGCATCTTTTCCATGGATATTTTAAAAAGTTTTGGTTTTACTTCACTGCATCCAATAATATATGTATTTTCATATGACTATTTGTTTGTATTATAAAATACAAACATAGAAATCAATGTTATGTTTTGGAAATCAGCTAAGGGTAATTGCGAAGTAAGTTTGTTTTGCTGTGTTGAACTCTAATCAGAGCAACTGTCTTGCCTCTAGTTAGCGCAAATGAATCTCAAGATACTCTATTTATATGAGACAAGGTTATTTTACATTATACAAGGGTTTTCAAGTGGAAATATCACTTGAAAACGTATCGTTTGTGACGAAATTTAGTTTATTTTTTTCATTAGTAGATGGCGCTCTGGAGGGCGTGTTTATTGAGTAAACAAAAAATCAACATTCAGTTGCGATATTTTTCACTTTTTCTCATCAGAATACTAGAGCTTTACGTATTTATATTTCATTGGAGTGAAACAGTAAAAATGTGTTCATTTTCATGCCCAATAGTTTTTGATTAAAACACGTTTTTTCTCAAATTTTGTTCACGGACGAGTTTGATAGTACTATGCGTATATATATACGTTATATGTACCATGATATTATCTTCATCGTATAGGCGAGGCTAATTTGTTAAATATTCAATTTCTCTTTGTACTGAATCATCATAAGCCATGGTGCATTAAATCTAGAGATTTAGCTGAAATTAATAATTAGTATGCCATATATGTATAAAGTATGCTGTGTAGGCTACCCTATATGTAAAAATGTTACTGATTACCCTAGTGTAGGCTATGCTAGCATAATATTCTTACGGTAAATTAACCCTTAAACGCCGAAGCGGTAAATAAAAAAATGACTCCTGAATGCCGGAGGGGGTTGAGAGTGAGCGCGTAAGCGGAAAAAATATTTTTTTCAAAAAATCACAGCGCGCTTAGTTTTCAAGATTAAGAGTCATTTTTGGCTCCTTTTTTTGTCATTGCTTGAAGTTTAGTATGCAACCATCAGAATGAAAAAAATTATCATTACATATATAAATAATGCGATATATGATAGCGCAAAAACGAAATTTCATATATAATTGTATTCAAATCGCGCTGTGCGCCAAACGGTTAGAGGTAACAAGTTACTTTTTTTTTCGTTGTAATGTGCAATAAATTGCGATCATTTTGATATATAACACATTGTAAAACGATAAAAGCAACACAGAAAATATTATCACAAAATGATGCATGAATTCGTAGCGCGCGGATGTAAAAAAATAATTTTTTAAAAAATTCACCATAAATCGAATATTGTTATAGAGACTTGCAATTTGTTTCAAAATGAAAGGAAAATGATTGAATATTACGATACTGTAAGAGTTTTAGCTTACAAATGCAGTTTTCGACCATTTCAAACGAGTTAAAGTTGACCGAATGTCGAATTTTGTTTAAAATTTTTTTTTATATGCAAATATAAAAAAAAATGAGAAATGCTACAAACCTTCAATAATTTTTGTTATATTGTGCATGTTTTTGCGCACATTTTCATATATAAAAACTCTAAAAAAAAGCGTAATATGAAAAGGCTCAAATATTAGGAGAATGTGACCTAGCCGTTTCCGAGATTTTCGGCCGAGAATCGGCGCGCAGACGGAATAAAAATATTTTTTTCAAATATTCACCATAAATCGAGATATTGTTCTAGAGCTTGCAATATGTTTTAAATTGAAGATAAATGATTGAATATTACTAGACTGTAAGATTTTTATGTTATAAAAGATAAATGATTGAATATTACTAGACTGTAAGATTTTTATGTTATAAATGCTGTTTTTTGACCTTTTCGGTTGAGTCAAAGTTAACCGATCGTAGTTTTTTTCGTACTTATCGTACTTATATGCAAATATTTCAAAAATGAGAAATGCTACAACCTTCCAATATTTTTTTTATATTGTGCATGTTTTGCGCACATTTCCATATATAAACCTTTAAAAAAAGCGTAATATGAAAGACTCGAATAATAGGAGAATGTGACCTACGCGTTCGGAGATTTCGGCCGAGAATCGTCGCGCGGAAGGGGAAAAAAAAATATTTTTTTCAAAAATTCACCATAAATCGAGATATTGTTCTAGAGACTTGCAATATGTTTTAAAATGAAGATAAATGATTGAATATTACTAGACTGTAAGATTTTATGTTATAAATGCGTTTTTTGACCTTTTCGGTTGAGTCAAAGTTGACCGATCGTAGTTTTTTCGTACTTATCGTACTTTATATGCAAATATTTCAAAAATGATAAATGCTACAACCTTCCAATAATATTTTTGTTATATTGTGCATGTTTGTGCACACATTTCCATATATAAACCTTTAAAAAAGCGTAATATGAAAAGGCTCAAATATTAGGAGAATGAGACCTACGCGTTTCAGAGATTTTGTTTTCGGCCCGAAAAAAAATATTTTTTTCAAAAATTCACCATAAATCGAGATATTGTTCTAGAGGACTTGCAATTTGTTTTTAAAGTGAAGGTAAATGAATTGAATATAATAGACTGTAAGTAATTTGCTTACCCCAAAAAAAAAAAAAATTTTAATATTCATATATATTATATATATATATACTATATATATATATATAATATATATATATATATATATATATATATATATATATGTATATATATATAATTTTTTTTATGTAAAATATATATATTACATTCTTCGATTCTGGTACTAATACATAAATAAAAGGAATGCAGGTGACACTTCTCTTTTCGCATACAATGAAATGTCTTATTATTATTTTATCATGCACACATTCAGATAAATAAAAAAATTGTAATAAATATAAAACTAAATATAAAATAATGCAGAATACTCACTCGTAATCCTGACTCTTCGTTCTATTCTTGTTTCTCCCTCCTCCATTGAAGAGTCTTGCATTTTTTTCCACTCGGCATGACGAGGTACAGGTGGAGGAGGGAGACGCGCGCCCTTACTGCTGATGGACCCAGCGGCCCCGTGCGCCCTCCGCTGTCGGTTAGGGGGCGCGCTCCAATACATGACCTTAGTGTGGTACTTTCGGTCACACTCCCTATCCTGCAAAGAGAACTTTGCAGAGACGACAGAAGAACCGGGTGTCTCTCCTTCTGCCATTCATATGGCACACCCGGCACCGTTTCTGCCTTCGCCCTTCTAAGGCCTCCAGTATGTGTTCCCCTGGCTGAGCAGCCGATACGCAGGGTCCACTACCCAACGAGAAGCGGTGATGGCGGGGCCGGCAGCAAGAGGGGCGGCGGCAGCAGGGGCGTCGTCAGCAGGGGCGGCGGCAGCAGGGGCGGCGGCGGCAGCAGGGGCGGCGGCAGCAGGGGCGTCGTCAGCAGGGGCGTCGTCAGCAGGGGCGGCAGCAGCAGGGCGTCGTCAGCAGGGGCGGCGGCAGGTCGAGCGAAGTTGGACCTCCTATCTGCCCTTTCCTTTAGGGCAGATCTGCAGCTCGGGGCAGGGGGGTCAGTTATGGAAGGCCACTCATCGGGATCGAAGTTGATGAGGGCATTCCCGGCTACCTCTAGGAACTGTATGTGGGTCAACCTTGGAAGATTGTCACCGCGGTACCACAGTACAGTATGTAGGCATTTTGGAGGGCCAACTGAAGGATGTATTTGAGGAGCTTCTGTGTCCACCTGGTTCTCCTGGCAAAGGGATAGTACTGGATGAGCTGATCAAAGAGATCAACTCCTCCATGTGCCTGTTGTAGTGCCCAATGACAGTAGGCCGCTCGGTACGAAAACTCCTCAAACACAACTCGGCCCTGTCGACGTGTCTTCTTCCGCTGTACGATCTCTTCTTGGATGGGTTCATGACTCCTCGTAATCATGGGGACGAGTCGGACACCCTTCCAACAGATGACAAAGACAGCGCCCTTCCGCCGCCACTCTGTCTCTCCTCTTGCCAGGTGTTGCGGATGACTAGCGAACCTCTTGAGGACATTCGGGGCCCCACGCACCAACCGAAGGGTACCACTGACGTGAACACCTGCTTCATACAGTTCCTGGGCCAGGGATACCGAGTTATAATAATTATCCATAAACAGGTGATATCCCTGTTACGGAAACGTCCACAAGGTTGAATACAGTGTCACGCAGCGTGGAGAAGACCCCGGTATACACTGAAAAGTCCGCAACGTATCCAGTGTTGGCCTCGGTAATGAGAAAGAATTTCACACCATATTTCTTTCGGCTTCTTGGGGTTATTACACTTTTTATACTAAAAGACGTCCTTTGTAAGGCATCCATCCCTCATCCAAAGACAGGTTCTTTCCAGGGAATCACGAGATTACTACACCGCTCACGGATATAATCCAACACTGCACGCACTAAAATGAGGCGATCACTGTATTCGGGGTATGGCCCTTCGGTTGAAGGCGTTGAAGTACCTGTCCAACGCCAGGAAAATTATCACGGGACATAACGCCAGGCACATTCGGCATACATAAAAAATAATTTCTCTCCAATATTGCCTGACGTCGACAGCAGGTGTCATACCAAAATAAATGTGGAGCCCCAAAAAATGCGCCATGTCAATGAGGTTGCAACCCCGCCAGTAATACGACAAGGTGTCCTCAGCTCATACCGGCAGTACCGAGCGTAGTCCACCGTCTCGTGTACCAGGTATCCGGCAATTCCCGCGTCAGGAAAAGCTGGATGAACCCCAAAACAGTCAGGGGTACTGGTACGGTCATCCAGGGGTTGCCGTGAAGGGGTGCATGTTAGGAGGGGTGGGTGGGGTCCTCCGTCCACCCCTCGTCACTCTCCGACGACCGACCTTCACCTTGGCTGGCGCGACGAGCCGACCTTCTACGTGCCCGTGCGCGCGCACGCGCACGGGTGTGGGCACGATGCACACTACCCACACAGTTGGACCCATCACCTCACTTAGCCCTCACTTTCTGTATCGTCCTCTGCGATAAAACTTGAGCCCGTATTCCCCACCCTCCCCCCTCCTCCTCAGATTCCCCTCGTAAGCACTGAACCCACTGAATTCGAGCTCATTTTCGGGATGTGAGCCCTCGAACGGACATTGGGGACAAATATTCATCCTCACTTTCATCGGGACTGATGTCCTCATCACTCGATGACCATACCGCCATCAAAATGAGGACTTGCGACATGTTCCCGATCAAAGCTCCGAAAGATACTCGTCTAGTCCCTTGGTTGGAGGCCTCCCAAATGCCTACGAATGCCCCTAAGGACGCCCACATGCTTCCTAGGGGTAACCAAAGCATACGATGTGTTCCTGAAACACTTTCAGCCACACGTGCCGCACAGACGGCCTGCCCTTGAGGCGCGGGGTCATGCTGGTGCTTGGCCCCTCGCCAGCATCCAGGTCCAAAATTCGCCTTACACGATCCCTTCCGACGGTAAAAACGCGCCTTTCACGGTCACACGTCGTTGAGACATACTCACGAATGTCCTGTAGCAATACAAATGCTCAAAGTCTCGCACAAGTCCAGAAAAACACGCTTTTCACGAAAGATCGCTCTCGGATGGATGCGCTACTGATGCTGGCTGGAGCGAGAAGAAGGGATATCGCGCATGCGCACCTGGGTCACGCTCAAAACAAAACAAGGCCTTGATCGTGAACTCCAGCATCCCCCAAGGCGCGTGATTCAAAAGTTTTAGGCTGGTATGCCTATAAGTATTTTTCCGCGAATTTTAAAAAAAACTTTCGTATGTCGACGTAAAATACGTCCAGTCGGCACCCGACAGACAATTTATCTCGACGTAAAATACGTCCACTCGGCGTTTAAGGGTTAACATGGGCTGACTTACGTCCAAATCGATTTGACTGGTTGTTCATAACTAATTGCGGTAGTAAGTCGACTACTACCTGTAATGTAATAATACATCAGTCTTATTCTCATTAACATCATTTGTAACGTAACTATGGTAATTTTTGACTATCGTACGATGGTTGAAATGCAAGCAAAAAGGCCGTTTTTATTGGATTGGTTGTTCACAGCAAATCAGCTGTTCTGGCTGTATGCATTTTCCAAACAAATAGTATATCATTACCACCGATACTTTTTGCATTCTCTTTTACTTTTTTAAACTTAACTAGAAGATGGGATATATTAAGAGATGGAGGAAAAGGGGTTAGCCTGACTAAAAAATTGAATAAATAAAGAGGAGGAAAAGAGGTTAGCCAATTGTTAAATTTTAGTCTCGTAAATTTAATTCGCAAGATAGTGAGATACATGATAAAGTAATTTTTGAGGGTGAAAATTTGGGGGATGCATGATATGCGAGTATAGTATACGGTATATTGGATGGGTTGTGGTTTTTACCTCAGTGTAGGTGACATAATAATCTGGTTGTTTTTGTTATGGTACTGTGTCCAGGGCAAGGGCAATTATAGTCCTTGTGAACAATTGGAATCATCCTTGTTACAAGGCTCCACCTTAAGTAGAGGCGACTCTCGGCTTTTCTGCCGCGCCACTACAGGTTAAGTTGAGCACCAACCAGAGGCAGCTTCATTACATGACTTAATGTTTTAAGAGTAGAGTATGTTCATTTATCCCAACTTCTGTCAATGTGGGATTCAGCTATGTAATTACTGGGTAAGTTGTACAATTAAAAATTATGTTTTTATAATAAAACAAGGTTTTAATTATGCTTACCTAGTAATTTCACGATCAGAGCCCTCCCTCCTCCCCGCTGATGGACATAAGTATTAACAGAATGAGCTAATGGACTGTGCCGTTCCTAACCATCTCGCTAGGGGGGCGAGACTGGTGCCACCTACACACTTATCGGTGTTGCTACCGCAAAATTTGAATCTATACTGTTGTGAATAACAGTAACAGAAACTATAGCTATGTAATTACTGGGTAAGTTGCATAATTAAAACCTTATTTTATTATAAAAACATTATTTTATTTAAATTGATGGTAACAAATTATTCCTTTTACAGAGAAGCAATTCTCCTCCCTTGTCAACAGTTCTTTTGGATGTCCGGGCGACAGTGTGTAGCGCATGCTGCATTGCTTTTATCAGGTTTGTAGTTAAAATAACTTTCTGTATTTCTGTTTGATTGTTGAATATTTTTTTAATGATTGTTGCATATTTTTTTAAAAGTATATTGTCAGGTTACTCTTTCAATCTTTAAAAGGCTCTGCACTTCAATAATTTTTGAAAGTTGTTATTCATAAACCCATAATCATATAAGAGTCCTCATCATGGTCCATGATCTCTCCATTCTTGTGTATTCTTATGTATGGTTTACATAGGAATGCAATACAACCCACTGGTAGGGAGCAACCATCTCCTCATTATTTGCTTGTAGGAGTTAGGAATATTCAAGTCATTTTATGATTGAGAAGCACTTCTCTACTGAGATTTTTACCTTGCCTGCTTTTTAACCTTCGGTTTTCATGATTGACCTCATGATCTTTGGCTTTGCAAGTCGAGTATAAGGATCATGCCTGCTACTCTGCTGGTTGCTCTTATGGTGCCTAATCTTGTGGTTGTGCCTGCTGCACTGACAGATGCTGCTTCTGCTGGATCTTTTGCAGCATGTCATACTGATATTTTCAACCTCCTTAGCTCTTCCCATGTCATGATTGCACACCATGGGCTTTCAGCACTCCTGGTACTGGCAGTTTCTGCTTTGCTCCCCTTACTCGCTGGATTTCCTCTTACGCCACTTCCTTTGGTGATGCCTATGACTTTGAGTTTTGTGTACTTTTTGTATGATGCTTAGCAATTTTCTCCTGCTTTGCCAGATGTCTGCTATAGCCACTGCTTACTGCTACTGTTCCTCTCCCTGCTCCATTGTCCATTGCTCTGTTTACAGTTTCCACAGCATAGGCACCAGTTTTACCCACTTCTTCTCTTGCTAATGTTATTTCTGCTGCTAAAGACCCTCCTTCTGTCGTGCCTCTTCCATTTGAGGGTTTCTCTGAATTTTAGACATCTTGGACTGTCTTTTTCTTGGAACTCCTTTTGGTGTAATGGTCCAAGCTGCATGACTGTCATATGGACCCTTTGTCCATTCATATCAGGTATCTGTTTGGTGTCTAGGTCTTCTTATTGTCGGTGGGATTAGTACTGACGTCACAATTCTGACTTGTCTTTATGGGCAGTGGGTTTGTCTCTGCTGCCACATGTGCTGAAAGGGAAAATGGTTACAAGCATCCTGCTTCATGAGAAGGCTCATGCCATGTTTTGTGAATGCCTTGGATAGCTCCTTTTCTTTGTCACACTCTTCCTCCAGTGATGTTACTTCATCATCCAGAATAGTCACTACCAGTTGTGAGTATCCACAACTGATGTGGATGGTTAGTTGATTTGTGTGGCTTTCTGTGGTATGTCAAAGTAAAACTGTGTACTTTACACTGGGTGTTTAGCTATTACAAATACCTAATTAGAATACTTCTGATACATAGCTCCTTATGTGTTCTGCTCCAAGTGCCACATTAAATATATTTGGTCTTTGTAAATATATTTGGTCTTTGTAAAATCTGAGACACTCAAAAGTGATTGGAGGGTTAAGTGTGAACATAAGTTTTTAATTTGTTTTAGAATTTAAAACATATATATTTATTCATATTCATCTATCACATGAAGTGTCTTAACTGGTGTTTCTCCCTCTCTCATTGCATCACAGGGTTTCTGTGTGAAACAAGTGGATAGTTACTACTTATTGAGGTCATAGAATGTGAATAACTTCTTGTTTTTTGGGGACATTCAGACTATAGTTTTTTTTGTGTTGATGGTTCTTTATAAATATCAATAGCTTTCAAACCATGTGCTAGTTCATCCTTAGTCAAGTGATCATTGCGACTAAAAATTAATTGAAAGTAAACTTCTGAGGAGGAGAAGTGTCAGTGGTAGTACAATTCCACAACGAAGAACGCAATTAAGGCAGTGCTCAACAACCCAATTAGGTAATTTGTTGTTAATGTTTGTATCTCTGTTTGCTATTCTGCTGGAACATCTTGTGGGATGCAATGTTACATGGTGGTCCCCTTGTGGCACAGCTGATAGGTTCCTAGATTGCTAGATGTAAGGTCCCTTGAGTTGTATCCTGTCTGAAGGAGGAGAGCAGAATAGGAGGCAGCAACAGGCAGAGGACAAAAATGCCTTATCTTAAAATGGAAATTTGTAACAAAGTTTGTAAGAGTATATAAACTGACTAATGGATCTTCACCAACGATTTACTTGTTACTGTAAAAAGCTTCTCGTAAGTTTATGGAGTGGCCTTCCACCGCCTTCTGGTGCAGACATTGTTATTTTTATTTTAGGAATTTGTTAGCTTCAATCCCAATTCAGTGTATGGTTACTGTTGAAGGGAGGGAGATTGCTATTTTTAGGAATTAAAAGATAGCTTCATCCTAATTTGGTGCATGGTTATTGTTGAAGGCATGGGAGACAGTGGCATTGTTTTGTGCATGTAATGCATACGTGCATTGGTGTTTCCCTAATCGGGTCAGTAGTCCTCTTCCACTTTCCCCAAAATATTTTCCCTTACAATTCTCGGGGTATCGCAAAACAACAAAACTCAGGAAGTTACATACAATTTTATTCATTCTATGCCAATAATATTAAGAACAATGTAGTAATGAACTTTGCCCTAAGTGCATTTAAAATATGCAACCCAGAGTTTGTCTGGGGAGAAATTCATCACATACGATCAACTTTCAGAGGACTAAGATACCCCAATTATTTTATTGACAAAGTCATTTCACGAGCTAAGAAAGCATCCTGTTAACAATTCTGAGTAAAAAACCTACCTGATATTTACCCCTGTCATTTAACCCCATTCTCGACAAATTAGTAACTGTGTTAATAATAGCCAAAAAGATACCAAGATAGTTTTTAAATAACCTAACATGATTAACCATAAGATAGTTTTTAAATAACCTAACATGATTAACCATAAACTAATTCTAAACAACAAAAATGACAAGAATTCTATAATTCTGGGAGTTCACGAAATCGTGTCAAGATTGTATGGGAAAATATTTTTGAGGAAAGTGAAATAGGACCACTGACCCCATTAAGGGAACACAAACGCGCCTATGCATTACAGCTCAAAACAATTCCATAGTCTCCCATGCCTTCAACAAAAACCATAGACCAAATTGGGATGAAGATTACATATTTTAAAAAATAACTATGTCCACACAAGAATGGTGGAAGGTGCTGCCATAAACTTACAAGAAACTTGATATGGTAACAAGTCTCGTTGGTGAAGACCTATTAGTCAATTTTTTTTATTCTTACAAACTTTGTTACAAATCTTAACTTTAAGACAAGCGCTGTTTTTTCCTCTGTCTGTTGCTCGCCTCCTCTTTTGTTCTCCCTCAGACAGAACAACACAATGGACCTTATGTTCAGCAACCTTGCAGCCATGTCACAAGGGAAACACCACGTACATCATCACAGCACACAAGACATTCCAGCAGAATAGCAAACAGAAATACGAACATTAACAACGGAATTGCCTAGTTGGGCTATTGAGCACTTCCTTCATTTGCTTTCTCTGTAGTGGAATTGTACTACTATGGACACTTGTCTTGCTCAGAAGTTTACTTCAACAAATTTTAAAGTCACAATGTTCACTTAGGATGAACCTAGCACAAGGTTTGAAAGCTGTTGATATTCATAAAGAATCATCAACTCTCACACAGCTATATTATTTATCATAATTTTCAACACGTAAAACTGTGCCCAATAAGGCTTTTATGCATCTTTGGGCAGATTTAATTGGTTTATTGACAAGCCAACATTTTAATAAATTTTTTCATAACCCACATTTTGTTCTGGTGAATTGATTAACCCTCTTACGCTGACTTGACATATTTTACGTCGACATTTTTTGTCTCCCGTGTGCCCACTGGACGTATTTTACATCGACTTACAAAAGTTTTTTTTTGTTTTTTTTTAAATTCGCGGAAAAATACTTATAGGTCTACCAGCCTAAAACTTTTGAATCACGCGCTTGGGGGAGCTGGGGAGTTCACGGATCAATGTGTTGTTTTTGTTTACAATCGTTACGCAGTTACGCAAGCACGAATTTCTTTCTTGCCGCACTAAAAAGTATCTGACACATCTCGGAAATTATTTCGTCACTTTGACATAATTTTTGTACCATTGTAAACATTAGCCGTTACATGAAGTATTATATATGAAAATGTGCGCATTTTTATGTAGAATACAACAATAAAATATGCATGATTGTAGCTTTTAGCAGTTTTGAGATATTTTCATATAAATAACGATAATTGCCAAAATTTCAACCTTTGGTCAACTTTGACTCTACCAAAATCGGTTGAAAAACGCAATTGTAAGCGAAAAAACACTTATAGTTTTATTAATATTCAATCATTTAACTAAATTTTGACAACTAATTGAAAAGGTGTCTAGCACAATATTTCGAGTTTATGGTGAATTTATGAAAAACTTTTTCCTTACGTCCGCGCGGTAACTCCTTCCGAAAAAAATCATACATGCGATTGTGGTAATGTTTGCACCATTTTAAAATTAGCCGTTATATAAAGTTTATATGTGGAAATGTGCGCAATTTCATGCACAATACAACTAAAAACAACCCAAAAGGTTGTAGCTTTTATCAGTTTTGAGATATTTTCATATAAATAACGATAATTGCCAAAATTTTAACCTTCGGTCAACTTTGGACTCTACTGAAATGGTTGAAATACGCAATTGTAAGCTAAAACGCTATTATATCTAGTATATTCAAGCATTTACCTTCATTTTGCAACAAATTGGAAGTCTCTAGCACAATATTTCGATTTATGGTGAATTTATGAAAAAAATAACATTTTCTTTACGTCCGGCGCGGTAACTCTTCCGAAAAAATCATACGTGCGATTTTGGTAATGTTTGCACCATTTTAAATTAGCCGTTACATAAAGTTTTATATATGAAAAGTGTGCAATTTCATGTAGAATACAACTAAAAATAATTGAAGGTTGTAGCTTTTCTCATTTTTGTTTAAATATTTGCATATAAATCACGATAAATAGAAAAGAAACCCCAACGGTTCGGGTTAACTTTGACTCGACCGAATGGTCGAAAAATGCAATTGTAAGCTAAAACCTCTTACAGTCTAGTAATATTCAGTCATTTATCTTCATCTTGAAACAAATTTGAAGTCTCTAGCAAAATATTTAGATTTATGGTGAATTTAAAATAAAATCTTTCCTTCCCTCCGCGCGCGGATTCTCCGCCACAAATCTCGAAATGCGTACGTCCATTCTCGGAATATTGCTCCGTTTCATATTAGGCATTTCATAGAGTTTTATATATGAAAATGTGCGCAATTTCATGTAGAATAAAATGAAAAATATTTGAAGGTTGTAGCTTTTCTTATTTCTGAAATAATTGATCATAAAAAATATATATAAAAAAATTCGACATTCGGTCAACTTTAATTCATCAGATATGGTTGAAAACTGCAATTAAGCTAATACTCTTACAGCCATAGTATAATATTCAATCATTTGTCTTCATTTGAAAGAAATTGGAAGTCTCTAGGACAATATTTAGATTATGGTGAATTTTTGAAAAAAATATTTGTTTACGTCCGCTCGTTACGAATTCATGCATTATTTTGTTATAATATTTTCTCTGTGTTGCTTTTATCGTTTACAATGTGTTATATACCAAAATTATCGCAATTTAGTGTACATTACAATGAAAAAAAAGTAACTTGGTACCTTTAACCGTTTTGCGCACAGCGCGATTTGAATACAATTATATATGAAATTTCGTTTTTGCGCTATCATATATGCATTATATATATGATGATGATAATTTTTTCTTTTCTGATGGTTGCATACTAAACTTCAGCCAATGACAAAAAAGGAGCCAAAATGAACTCTTAATCTTGAAAACTAAGCGCGCTGTGAGTTTTTGAAAAAATATTTTTTCCGCTTCTGCGCTCACTCTGAAAACACCTCCGGCACACGGGAGACATTTTTTTTTTTTTTTTTGCTGCTTCGGCATAAGAGGGTTTAATGTACAGATATTGCTGAAAGTAATTAGGATAGTCTTTCTTTTATTGAATATAATTGCAGATTTCTTCCCATTTTAAAGACTTTAATTTTAAAAGAAAACTAATTAGATTCCTAATGATAAAAAATCTGTAGTTCTGCGCCTGATGCAGTGTATAGTGTTTACTTTTCATATGTAGTTTTGATCTCTGTTGTTTTTTGTGTTAGTTATTAATTTATTCTTGATCCATTTCAGGATGCCTTACAAATTCTTTAGCTCCTCTTCCATCCTTGTTGCTTCACCCATTGCTGACTGATAGTCTGCCTAGGGGATTCCTCTGTGATATCATTCAACATACCTATGAAAATGGGGACTTATTCAATAAAGTAAGTTGCAGGGAGACTAGAACAAAAAGTCAGTTAGATGGACACAGCATTTTTTCATCCAGCTCTGATAGTAATGTCATTAAAATCTTCAAAACCTTATTTGCTTGTAAAATGAGTTGGTTCTAATTTGTTTTCGTATGTTAATGAATTTTCTTATTTTTTATTTACTTTTATATAAAATTTTTTTCCTACTGCATTATTATATCTTCAGTACCATTCATTGATATATTTCTACATATTTTTGTTAACCTAAGTTCACCACTTGTCTTAAATTTGCCTGTTGCTAGGAAATGTAAATCAGGTGTAATCTGGGTAAACTATTACATGGTAATAATAATAATGAAATTAATGATAATTATATCATTGTAAGTAATAGTACTTTAATTTATATCTATAATAGATATGTTGAAATGTGGTGTCCTTTATTATTGAGTACTTTTTTTCAGGTGTTTGGACCTTTACTTTTGGGGCTGAGCACAACAATGAGGAGTTGCAGTGTAACTTCGTCCTTGTACATAAAAGTTCTAGAGTCTTTAGGACTTGTTTATTGATATGAGGCTAAATAATGCTACCAACTCCAACCACCGACCTATATGTAGCCTATTGACCTCAATGGTTAGTTTTACTTTTGCATTTCTGTAGATGTTTTGTTTAGCTGGTGTAAAATATGAATGTGGTTATATGTTGACTATGGCAGAGCATTTCTTTAGATGTTTAGAGAATGAATGAATTTTTATCCATTAGTATTTTGTGTAGATTGATTTGACAGGCATTTGTCGAAGATACTTTTAGTTTCCTTAGGTATTTGATGATCTGCTCGTTTTTCATGTCAATTCAAACACATTTCTGTGCCTGTGTGATTTTTACAATATGTTCATTTTTTCTGCAATGTAAGCAAAAACACATTTAAATGCAATAAATTTCTTGCATTTATAGGTATATAATAGTATTAAAAATGGTTTTCAGTGTCTCAAATTTCCTCCTATTTAGAGGAATTTTATTTGCATAAATCATAATTACTGATTTGGGATGCATATATTAATTATGTAGGTGGGGTGAATCAATTTTATATATACTTTAAAACATTTTTTGTCCAATTAAAATACAGTATAGAATTAGAGGAAAAACAATATTTACAGAAGTAAATGATTATAAAATCATTTATATGTATTTTGTTAGGAGCTGTAAACAGTTTGCATCATTTTTTTGTTTTGTTTATGCAGCTTATGGTCACATGACATGAAAAGGAAGATATAGTACAATAGAGTATAACAAAATTAATTACATCTGGGCAAAACAGTTAATTCTGTAGTGACATTGATTTTATTTTTATTTTTCAGAGTAACTGGTGTTCAAGTACTGAACATCCAGCAGCTGGTCGTGAGATGTTGTTCACTACTCTCTTTGGGCCATTCTTAGGTTTATCATTGTTTGCTGAAGATGATCCCAAAGTAGTGGAGAAATTCATCAAGAACGTTAGTAACAGAACTATTCCGGATGGGTTACAGGATTTGCCAAAGAATTGGACCATGCTTCGCACTGTACGTACAAGGGTTTAATTCCTTTTGTGCTGTGAGGGTGTTGATGGCTAAAAAGGTTTTACGCTTTTAGAAGTAACCACTTCATTCCTGTTGTAAAGCTGTATTTTACACACTACTTAGTTATTGCTCCAAATTTCTTTTCTTAGTCTTAAAATGTTCTCATATGAATAGAACTGTTGCAACAAAAACAGATTCAATTGGCCTAGGAAATTTGAGATCTGCTGAATTAGTGAAGGAACTGGATTACTAGCAGTTGGATTAGTGGAGGTCCGCTAGTAGTTTATTGCAAATATGTATTCATGTGCTGTATTGGTGTTTACCACGTAAATCCATTTTCTAAAGTTTTAATAAATCTCTTTGCTGTTTTCCAGACCATCCTGCACAAATTGTTTCGTAGCATGTTACTGAATCCCTCATCACGTGAACCAGTCCTGTCCTTCCTTGCGAAGTTGATTCGGTGCAATGAACGCCGGGCACAGATCCATGTTGAAGAAAGACTTGTGGCCGGAGATGGCCCTATGATCAATTTGCTTTCAGTTTTACAACAACTTTGTTTTAAGGTAGTTGTTTGATTTCATAGTTTACCTGCATCTCTCTATGTTAGATTTCATATTTTACCTGCATCTCTCTATTCTTTGGTGACTGTCTTATCATATTTAATGTTTAATTTTAAAAATAAGATAGTAAGTTTTTTTTATCATTATCATAAATTTTACAGGCTTATTTTCATTTTCTTTGGTGTAATGTATACTCTGCAGCCATCAGTCACATGTTTTGTTTTGTGGTAGATGGATAAGATAACAAAGATTGTAAATTCTGCTTTGTGCAGTATGTGCATAATATTTCTTATATTCATTAATTCATAAATTTGTCATCTAAGTTTCTTAATTTCCTCTTTGAAGGACTTAGTCATAGGTAGTTCAGGGAACAAACACAATAAAAGCAAAATGTTGGGTAAGCTGAGATTGATACAATTTTTACCTGCTCATGATAGCTTTGTTTTGTGAGTTTTTAAAATCCACATCATTATTGTTATGATTATTAGTATTTTGAAAACTTAAGCCACATCTATTCTGTATCATAAGTAGTATACCCTACCTCTCAGACCCAGTTCTAGAAATTACTAGGCAAATGTAGAAAATTTTTTTAAAGTTGTTGCAGTTTAACCAGTCAATCGCATTAGCAAATCTCATTTTTCTCTGTATGACACACAATCCATGTGGAAGAATAATCACTATCTACTGATGGGTCAGAGGGCTTTTGAAATGAAAAAAAATAATTATATAAAAAAAAAAATCTTGATTTTAAATTGAGTTGACTTTCTTTACAGGTGAAATTGGACAAAGTGGATCCTTATTATTTAATACATCCAGAATCACTCGTAGATGTGAGTAAAGATTCCCGGCTCTCTATGACTCAAGAAGAGGTCGACGAGTGGGTGCGAAAACAGCGTAAGTTGTCGTTTTGATATGGTTGCGCTTATGGGCTCTTGTGTTTCCAATATTTTGCCTTAATGCTATCAACTCTCATTTTATGCTTTCTTGTACATGCTCAGGCAAATTCATTTCTGTTTTAATCTTTTTGTTATAACAAAAGAAAAGTTAAATGGGTTTATGTAGTGGTAAATTTAGTAGCCTATTAATTTCAAAACTGATTCTGTCACATTCTCATTACTATGTAGTTCCATACAGACTAGGATTAGGGTGGAGGCACAGGTTTATTCCTTATTACGTAATGGGGTTTCACCACCAGTGCAGAATCATTTTTTTCTATAGAATTTTTGCACTGGTAAAAGGTTAAAATGTCTTTTTAGCCAGAGAAATGTTTCCGTATCATTTTACAACAGTCCAGTGTTGTGGGTATCTTGATTAAAATACTACTCTTTAGACTCTAATACATATCTTTACCAATGCCTTTGTAATTACTTTGTGCATGTATCAACAAAATATTTTTTTCCCACATTTTTTTTTTATTTTGTTATAAACCATCTTAATTTTATTGCATGATGTGGGTTTTTGCCCAATGAATAAGTGGTACAGTAGTACCACAGGTAGTGGGTCTGTCAGTTGTCACTCATGGGTGGGGAGGGAGTTGGGTATAAAACGGCTTGTTTTTGGATCCGGTAGAGGGTAGTGTATTTTTACTTATAACACTCCTTGTTACCATGTGATGCTTTGGCCTACTTTTGACAAGTAACCATTACAACTTATTGTACTGTATATCAGGGAGTGCATTGAAAAAGAAAATTACTTTATATTTTCCAATATTAGAATATAGAATTTTTTTCTCTTCTTGAAAAATGCATGATCTTTCTAGTTGATATAGTAGCATTTATACTGTTCACAAATATTTTATTTGCTTTGTAAGTATTTTTTCTTTATCTATTCATGTAGTAACTATTATTACCATTGCTATTATTGTAAAGTAGGTTAAAATGATATTCTCACTTTATTACTTGCAAGTTCAATAATAAAATCCTATCATATTTGAAGGAACAAAGTGAGTAAAGATAATACTTTGGTATTTAAATTACATAAAAAACAATTATTGTGATTATGTAAAAAAAACTTACCTCTGAGTATTGAAGTTTTATATAAAAACCTAGTAACTAATTCTAATAACTTTAAGTAAACTTATGACCTAGGGGTTATTTGATATCAGTCAGACTAATTACAATAGGATTTTTTTTTTTTTTTTTTTTTTTTTTTTTTTTTTGTAATTATCTGTATATGTGCCATACCAAAACCACCCCCACCTGTTGCAAGAAATAATAAGTAATGAATATAGATTATCGTGACTCTCTCTCTCTCTCTCTCTCTCTCTCTCTCTCTCTCTCTCTCTCTCTCTCTCTCTCTCTCTCTCTCTCTCTCTCTCTCTCTCTCTCTGTGATACAAACTAACAAGAACAGAGAAAACAATACGTAAGTCGCTTTAA
This sequence comes from Macrobrachium nipponense, assembly GCF_015104395.2. NCBI lineage: Eukaryota > Metazoa > Arthropoda > Malacostraca > Decapoda > Palaemonidae > Macrobrachium > Macrobrachium nipponense. The sequence goes on along the minus strand of NC_061099.1, from coordinate 21,707,980 downwards.
CCCCTTTGCCACCGGCCTATTGCATTGCTGCTAATGCTTGCATACCGCATGAGATCCCCTGTCAACCGCGAGTATCAGTCATTACTTGCTCCCACTAAATTTTGTTATAAATATTTTTCCTTTACTATATTCTTATGTGAAAACATTGTGTATATATCAATGAATACTTTTACCACATTGGCAAAAAATATAAAAATATATAGTAAGGATATTGGAAAAAATAGGAATATTTTGGAAAAGTAATTGCAGAATTAGAAACAGTTATAAAGTAGTAGAAATAAAGTAGCAGAAAAAGTAGTAAAGTAATAGTAAAATAGTAGTATTAGTAATAGCAGTACTAGTTTTCTTACTGGAACAGTTAGTCCTAGGTTTCATACAGAAACAGTGTATACATCAATGAATGTGTACAGCATTGGTAATGACAATAAAATAATAATAATGATGATAATAATAATAATGATATGGTAATAATAGTAGTAATGATGATAATAAAAGCAACAGCATCTCATGGACCAATACATATACACATACAGGGCATTATCATCAGCAAGCTATAAAAAAAAAACATATCTCATTACAAGTAGCAGGCCTCCATAGAAGTCCATTCACCTTACAGCTTTTCCTGTTGAATGAAAATACTCCTCTCCCCGAGCATTCATCCATTCACACAATTTGTCAATTACATCACCACAAAAAAGAATCGGGGGCCTGGGTCTGGGCACACGTCACAAGATGGATCAGTTATGAACCGCCAACCTTCATCGACAATAGGTTCAGTGTCTTCCAAACACTCGTTGTCACTGTCATCCTCTAAGAAACTATCACTATAATCATCATCTGACTCTGAAACAGTATCATCTGACTTCTTCCCAGCTTTTTTCCCATTTTTATATGGGGTCGCCGTTTCGGATGAGCCGTTTCCATCTATTTCTATCTTGCACTTCTGCCTCATCAATTCCCTTCTCATGTAAATCTCCTCTCACACAGTCCTTCCATCTCTTCTTGGTCTCCCTCTCTTTCTTCTTCCTTGCACCTCCACTCCATAGTATGTCTCCCAGCGTGGTCCTCATCTCTCCTCAACAGGTGTCCATACCATCTCAGCTCCCTCCTGCACTTTCTTTGATACTTCCACCACCTTAGTTGACCCCCTTATGTAGTCATTTCTGATCCTATCCACTCTTGTTACCCCAGACATCCACCTAAGCATTCTCATTTCTGCCACATCCATCTTCTTCTGCTCTGCTTTTCTCATGCTTATTGCTGTTTCCGTACCATACAGCATTGCTGTTCTTACCACCGTCTTGTGAAATTTTCCTTTTAACCTAAGCGGCACTCTTTTGTCACAAAGAACTCCCAGGCCAGCTCTCCAGTTGTTCCAGCTGCCTGTACCCGATGTTTTACTTCTTCTTCCATACTTCCTCCAGCGTTAACAAAAAGATCCCAAATACTTAAACTTATCAACTCTCCTTATTTGCTCTCCACCAAGCTGAATACTTTCTCTATCATCCCCTCAGTGGTGGTACACATATATTCTGTCTTGGATCTACTTATTCTCATTCCTCTGTCCTCCAGTACTTGTCTCCATCTTTCCAATTTCACTTCCAGATCTTCCCTGCTCTCTGCACACAGAAACAAATATCATCCGCATACAATATGTTCCATGGTACTGTCTCCCTTACTTCCTCTATTATAACACATCCATCCACTTGTTAAAGATAAATGGGCTCAGAGCCGACCCTGGTGTAATCCTACTCTCACCTCAAAACCTTCTGTCTCCCCAACACTGCTCCTCACTCTGGTAAATACATTCCAGTACTCTCTTGTATCAATCGCACATAACTTCTCTGGCACCATCTTCTCCCTCAGGCTCCTCCATACCTCTTGTCTCGGACTCTGTCATAAGCTTTCCTTTTCAGGTCAATACCATATGTAGGTCCCTTTGTCTTCCCCGAATTTCTCCATTATTTGCCTCAGACAAAATATACCATCTGTTGTTCCCCTTCCCTTCATAAATCCCATCTGCTCTTTACCTATTTGTACTTCTTCTCTCAGTCTAGCATCTATCATCCTTTCCAGTATCTTCAAAGTGTGGGACATCAATTTAATGCCCCTATAATTACCACACTCTTGGACATCGCCTTTCCCTTTAAAAATTGGGATCAATATACTCCCACGCTCATCATTTGGTATCTTTTCCTGTTCAAGGATCTTTATCATAAGATCGTACAGTATATCCACTCCTTCATCTCCTAATGCTTTCCATGCCTCCACCGGGATCATGTCTGGTCGGTTGGTTGCCTTCCCATTCTTCATCTTCTTCAGTGCATTTAGTACCTCTTGCCTAGAAACCTCATTACCATGCCAATGTTCACTTGCCCATCCTCTCTTATTAGTCTATTATTTTCTTCATTTAACAACTGTTCGAAATATTCTTTCCATCTCTTCACAATGTCTTCCTCCTTTCTAAGCACTACACCCTCTGATTCTTATTTGTTTGATGTGTGTTATATCTTTGGTGCTCTTATTTCTAGACTTTGATAGCTTCATCATCTTCTTTAATCCTTCCTTTGTTCCCAGCTCATTATACACATCATCATACGACTTTGCTTTAGCTTGGGCTACCACCTTTTTCACCACCTTGTTTTTTCTCTCTGTACCTATTTGTTCTGTCTTCCACTGACTGTGACTCCTTCCCATCTTTTCTTTGCCTCCTTCTTATCTTTTACTACTTTCTCAATGTCTTCATCCCACCACCAACTATCCTTTTCTTCCCATATGATACCAGATGTCTCTCCTAGCAGCTCTCCTTTCCAGCCTTCTTATTACTGCTGCATTTCGTGCCCACCATTCTTGAACATCTTCAATCCCTATATCAATATCCTCCAAAACCCTCCTCTTAAACTCTCTCTTCTTATCCCCTTCCTTCTGTAATTCGTACCATTAATTTTCCTTATCCCTTTAGCTTTGGTTTTTCTTTCCCTTTTCAACTTCAAGTCCATACATAGCAGCCTGTGTTGGGGGGCTACATGGTCGCCTGGAATAACTTTGCAGTTCTTGACCTCCACCAGATTTATCCTTTTATACAAGAAATAGTCTATCTGGGAGAATCTTCCCCCACTCCTATCATCTGACATGATACTGAAAAAACATAAAATAACTGCAATCAAAAGGGAAAAGGTTTAGAATTTAAATCTACATGGTTTATAGACAAATTGTGATCATCCTTCTCAGATAAAAGCCTGAGCACACTGGCAAGTGTTTGCAAGTGTTGGACAGTGCCCCTACTAATATACCATATGACAATTACGTCACGATGTCCATCAGATGCTCATTGGCTAAATGAATTGAATTTGGGCGAGCTTCAGCATCCCCTCTCATACACAATACTATGTCTGAAACGCCTCAAGCTAAAGAAAACAGCTTTGCTTTTCAAGGAGAGATGAAAGACGTATAAGCGTACGTCGCAGTCTTTCATTACTGGACTGTAAAAGACTTACATGTGTACATCCCAGTGGCAAAGGGGTTAATTGGAATCAAAATAGAGGTTTAGACACACCCAATACAAAATAAACACTTACTTTCATGGTAAGTCAAACTGCTTGTTTTGTTTATTACCCTTTATTTTAACAAATCATCAGATACCCAAAAGAAATACAAAAGCATAGCTTTTGGGAATTGCTGCATCTTTTATTTTCCTTGTTAGGCAGGATGTTATGTTGTGATATTGTGTGTGTTTGCTATTCTATATATATATATATATATATATATATATATATATATATATATATATATAGATATATATATATATATATTTATTGTGCATGTTTCCAATATATTAATATAAAAAAAGTTTTGAGCACAAAAAGAACTACATTTCACTAGTTTCCTTTGTGTAAAAGCTAAATTTGGTCTACGGGAAATTTTTTAATTTTTTTATTATACATAAATATAGTATATGAGTAAAATAAAGTTCTAAACATTAAATCTTTTACAAGACAAATAGTTTTATCATGAGAAGATAGTGCAAGTTAAGAAATGTCATGAGGGAATTTGTGAGAAGAGATAGAAAATGGTGCTCTGAAGAGGCTCATAGCAGTTTCCCATGCACCCGCTCAAGAGGCTTGTCGCACTTCTCGGGTAAAGACAATGGGTAAATGTGGACAGTATAGTTTGCTACTCTTCCCAGTGAAGTATAAGGGAGCATTGTTCTTGTTTCCATATATGTATTCAACAACTAAACATAATGAAATCAGATGAAGGAATAAGGATGAATAGGGTGTGAGACATTCATTAGGAGACCCCTGGCAATTGTTAATTTAAAAAAGAATAAACAGTGTTGCTGTAGAACTTTATTTTCATCCATTTCAATACTATACCAATAAATCCCAACACTCCAAGATTATAGATATTATAACTGACTTCTACAAGATGAATAAATAGCATTTATCGATGTTTATGAGTTGATTTATTCACAGCTGTATTGTAATGATGGGGGATACTGTCACTGTTCAAAATTACTGTTGCATCACAAATTTTTCATTGTAGTTTTTTTCCATACAAAACACATACAAATCCACTGTGAAAGTGCACAACTGGATGTTCAAAAATTGTGCTAGGATAACCTAAAATATACATGTGTTAACATTTTGTTGTTTGGTCTGCAGGCAGTTAGTGATTTGTGTTTATGAATGGTAATGGATTATTTCTGTTACAACAGGATCTGAAGGGTGCTCCAAATTCCAACCAGTAACATTTCATAGTCAGTGTTGGTTCTTAACACTTCATGCCCATCATTTAGGTGTCTTACCCGTTATGCGGAAGTATACGAGACGATTAAGAGCGATACGGGACCTTCAAAAGATGGTAAGGGATTCATTTTTAGAGTTTGCAGTGATTTATTCTTTGAGTTGTTTTCATTTTAATTCAAACCTTTAAAACTTTTTGTGGAGAATTTTGATCTTTTAGTGTGTTTACACATACTTTTCATGTGTTTTACACAAGGAAGTATCCCAGTGAAGTTCTCTCTTTCAGGTGTTACTTTATCCTATTATTTTTCTTTATGAAACAGGTGGAAGAAATAGAAAGTACAGAATCTCAGTGGGCCAATCTCCCTGTAGCTTCAAGACAACGAGAGTTGTTAAAAAAATGGAAACTGCAGCTAAAGGTATTATGCTTTTTATGATGTAGTAGTTGTTTTTTTAATAGGCCACCTGGCAGTCGTTTTTTTAAATTTTTGCTTGCCTTTTAAGACAGTTATTATAATCTCATTTGCTATATTCTTCGGTTACTGTGAAAAGTAAAAAAAAAAGTTAGGAATCATTGCTGAATCCCTAGAAAACTTGATTAGATTTTTTATTCATCCATACAGTAAGCAAGGTCTTATTTCAAGGATGTTTCAAGGCCAAAAAGATGCAGTTAATTAACTGCCTAATGCATATGTAATGGATAAAATAGTCATTAGTTTTTTCAAGTAAATCAGCACTCCTTTGCAATATGAGAGACCATATCATTTTATTACCTTTATAGTTCATTCTCTGATTGGCTTGCTTCAGTATTATGTATTTATCCCTTTCATTGTTGAATAATGATTTAGTTATGTCTTGAGAGTGAAGTAGGTACATAGAAATAGGAAGATGCCAACCAATGAGAACACAAGCATCATGGAACAAGGCATAGATTAGGACTTGAAACAGATAGTATTTCTGCTACAGTGAAAATTTATTTAAAACCTCCAGACTTGACAATTCCGCTTTCTCCATTTGTGATGTTAGCCTAAATGCCAGTGCATGGAGCCTGTTATTGTATGTGATCTTTTAGGATTAGGAAGCCTAGACACTGCAAAGATCACTAGGGTAATGGTTGCCCAGAAACTAACAAGACAACCAAAAGTTAGATAAATTCTAGTTTTTTCATAACTGAAACAAATCATGACTGCTGTTTCAAGAAAGGCCAGTTCTGAATTTTTGAAGATTAAGTAGAAGAGCTAAGAGTAACCATGTGCATATGCACTTGTGGACCATTAGTTGGGGGTAACTACTGCATTTCCTTCTGTTGAATGCTACGAAGATGTTCACTTCATCTACAGATCATTCTGAACTTTGTATAGACTTTTGAGTTCAATGGTAGCTTTTTATTAGTTTTTTTATTTTGGGTGTAATTCATTTTATATACTCTAATTTAATTTATACAATGAGTTATTAATAAGATATTCACTGACATTGGTCTTCCTGGTTTCCTGCAAGTATTTTGGCAAATTTTCAGTTTTTTATTGTTTTGTTTTATTTGATGGTCGCATATCTTGTGGCCACCTCTTCCTGACTCAACTCGTCACAGGGCACAGTGGTATCTCAAGCTTGCAAACTCGAGGTGAGATGTCCAGGAATACAGAAGTAATGCTGAATTAAAACCAAGTAACGGAGAAAAAAAAACAGATAAAACAAGACAAGCAATATGAAAGCAAAATTAAACAAGACAAGCAATATGAAAGCAAAATTACCTTCTCATACCGAAATTCTTTGTAAAGTGGCTAGGGCATAGGAAAAAAATGTTAATGAAATCTTTACCTCTGTGTTGAAGGGGAAAAGGATAGAGAAATCTTCAAAATTAACCCTGTTCTTATAAAGATGGCAGTACCCTCCAGTGCCCCAGTAGAAATTAAAAAGCTTAAACTGAGTAGCTTTAGTGACCACAACCCAGGTATTTTTTGTCTTCAAGAACTCGTTAGTGAAGAAATTTATAATCCTGGTTTAATTGATAAAATGTATAGATCTTCCCATCAAGTAAGTGATCTTGCTAAAAATGTATAGAGCTCTCCCTCCAGTAAGTGAATGTGCTGAAGGTGGTGCTGCTGTCATTGTTAATACAACTCTGCAACATTCAAGAAAGTTGTTGAACTTTTAATTTTTTAAGAAAATTTTTTTTTCATAATGTTTGTGTTCTTAGTCCTATTTTCCTTTTTTGTTGGGTAACTTGTTATTTATGGTCTTTTAACTCTGCTCTAAAATTAAATTTTGTATATGAGACTTACCCAGTAATTATATAGCTATAGTTTCCAACATTCGGCAGCCTAATTCAGATTTCGCAGGTAGCTCTTCGATTGTTCAGTGTATATAGATATACAGTGCCGTCCCTCAACGGCAATACTAGGAACAACTTAGCAAAGCACTTCATTCTGTTTCTTGCCGCGCTTGACTAAACATCAAGTGGTTACAGCAGCTTGTTCTTATTTTCTGGTTATATCACTGGATTTCAGTAGTGTTACACAACCACCGGAATGCATTCGTAGCCTTCGAGCAGGATGAGTCTTGTCCTTTGTTTAATTCAGATTATCATCAAGCTGGATATTTGTATTATTCGGGAATGGTCTTTCCTTGAATGTAACTCCATTCAAATAGGCCTAATATTTTTGCCTATGTTTTACTTACCGGGCTTATGCTATGCGCAAGTCGTTGGTTATTAATTGCCTTAAGTAATTATGATTAGCAGTCTGTGACGTCATTGCGCCTGCCATATCGGTATGTGACGTATGTTGTGATGTCACCCATCTCGTAGGGAGAGACTGTGCGGGTTCTGCTGGCAACCGCACATTTGCTGCCAAACTATCTCCCATGTTCTGAATCGCTGTAAACATCGAATTTGATGGCGTAGCCGCGGCATTATTTCCCATAAATTGCAAGCCAGGGGGATGAGGAACATTCAGCACTGCCGGACCCTGCTGGAACCGTGACGCCATATAATGCGCAAGCAAACCATCCAAGGTTGGTACGCCTGGTAGGCCTAGCGCTGACCACGTACCATCCAACCTATGCGCTTCAGGAGCCGGCGTCTGGAACAAAGATGGCGATGCTCCCCCTCTACCTGCTGGGAACAATGGAGCGTACATATTATTCATAAAATTACCCAAGACCCCTCCCGACGTTTCCGATACTGAATCGCTAGGAGAAACCGAAGGGGTATGGGACAAATCAAAAGCAGGTGGAGAAACATATGGAGCAGCCTGGTTTATTGCCGATACAAAAGAAGCCGGTAAGGTTTGGTCATCCAAAGATGGCGTCACCACCTTCCTTTTGTATTGGCCTTTGTCATAGAACTTTTTCCACTGTTCCACCGACCAACCGCGACAAACAGAACATGGATTAGTAATCGTACATACGTTTTCCGTGCACTTACTGCACTGCACGTTGGATGAGGATCCGTCGACACCGAAGTTAGAAACCTAGAACATGGAAAGCCACTGACTCCTGGGTCAGTTTCGTTTGTCTCCTCTTCAAAACGGCAGACGATCCCGATGTTGAGGCAAAAATCTCCATCATACCACTTATACACTCTTACCGATCACACTCACACTGAGCACACTCGGAGAAAGAAAAAGTAATAAGAAATGAAAAATGAAATGGATAAAAAACGGGCAAACTGAAAACCGGCTTTAAATCAGATAGACAGTAAACACGTCTTATCTTAAAGGCGGTAGGAAAATAACTGGTAGGTCACAGGTCGCCGTGGGCATTCTGGGTATACATGCCCCGTGACCTGGTATAGATGCCAATAGTCCCTGGATCTCACAAGTGTAATTTTAATTCTACCGGTTTCCAGCTTGGCGCTAGTAAATCCTAATGTTAAGACCGAAGGTTTGTTAGTTATGAAAAATACAAATTAGTTACAAATTTGGTATTTTTACATCATTCCTTTAGGCCAAGCTTTTGTTTACTGGCCATTGGTCATTAGCCTGACACTGTTAAATAATTACCTTAAAATAATTCTCGAATGTTATTCCATTCTTGTATCTTAGAACCTTTGCTGTTATTATTTACTTACCGGGATTAGGTGACATGCAAGTCTCCGGTTTATAATTACCTTTAAAAGTGATTTGTAAAAGTTACATAATTCCCTTAGGTTATACCTTGCTTTTGGGATTTTGTTTACCAGCCATAAGCTATTAGAGTCACAAGCTGCCGGTAAATATATCTACCTTAGAGTTATTTGTGAACGTTGAGACTTACTTTCAGGCCAAACGTTTGCATTAGGCCAATACTTTCATTTGCAGAGACTGAAAGTGTGGAGGTTGAAAGTGTTATGGAGAGAATGATGCTAATGTTTGGCTACAGGGGCTTTGGGAGAGAAGGCTTACATGGCCTCTGTGTACGGAGGTATTTCCTGGCATCACGCAATTGTGAATGTTTCACATCTTAGCCAAGAGCTTTGAGCTCGCTTGGCGCACTGGAGCTCAGGCGGCCACTCAAGTCATTTAGTCTGGAGCACAGGCCACTCGAGTCAATTAGTGGGGCACGTAATTGGTTACTGATTACGATTACTTTTATTCCTGATAATTTTTATAATTTCTTTTTGGGTAATCGGTTATTCGTAAATTTTCTTTTACATTAAGAGTGGAATTGCTTTGAGACTTTAATATGAAAACGTTTGGTGATATAAACATATATCTTTTTAGAAGGGTATGTTATTTTAAAATACATACATCTGAATACATGAAATGCTATTTCATATATTTGTAAATAATATTTGCTTTATTCGTTTATCACTAATTGGAGAAAAAAAGCAATGTTTTTACATTACTAGAGTGCAATTGGCTTTGCTACTTAATGCAAAAACAACTTGTTGATAGAAAATGATTATTATTTTGGAGTTATACATACATCTATGTGATTTTTAAATGCATGACTAAGTATATAAAAGGCTGATGTTTTCATACATTATGAATGTTTCAGGCCTAGGTGCCAGAATTCTTTAGTGATATATATAAAGTATGTAGTTAGTAATTGATTATTTATCGATTATTTTTGTGAAAGTAATCAGTAACAGAGATTGCCAGGTGTGCCGGCATTTTGCCTCTTGCCTCCTGTCTGTTGTCTGCCGACTCCCTTCGCCTCCCAAACCTAAAGCCAATTCTCTCCTATTACTCCTCCGATCTTTGTCATTTGCTCCCATGCCTGGCTCCATCGCTTCCTTCCCATGTCTTTGCCAGCATTTTATTTCCATTATCATGAATTATCAATGTAACAGTGAAGTGTTGTGCAGTGTAGGAGGCGGCTACTTGTCCCATGATTCTCCTAGACAGAGGTCACTGTCCCACTCCCTGCACCTAAGAGAAGACATACCAGAGGTCCAAGGGTGGTCAGGGGGTTACATACAGGTAGTCGCACTCTCAGTCGAACCTGTTGCTTGTCAGTCCCAGGTATCGACAGACAGCTGCTGGAAAGGCGTCTTTCTGGATGTAAGTTAGAGGAGGTGACTGTCTGACCCCTCAGATCTTCTAGACTAAAAGTCACTGTCCTGCTCCTTCTCACAGCCAAGAACAGCCTAGGAGAGGACATACGGTAGTTGAAGGGCATCCGAGTGGGTTGCCCCTGGTAGTTGACCCCCTCGGTCGAACCTGTAGCTTTTCCCAGGTAACAGCTGACAGCCATTGAAAAGGCGTCTTGTTGGATGTGTAGCGGGGAGGGTTTTTCCCTGTCGGTTGAACTTGTCGTGAGTTTATAGGTTTTGACTGAACGCCGTTGGAAAGGCATATCTTAGTGTGCAGTTGTTGTCCTATTCCAGTGGTTTGTCACCTAATAGATCGCGTCAATGGCATGATTCTTTGGTCTCTCGACCTCTGAAGAGGTATTATTCAGTTGATGAAGCCTCATATCCTTGCAGTCATGTTTATCCTACTCCTCACAGTCGATGTTCGACTTGTGACTCAGCTGTTTCGACTCACAATCGATGTTCAACTCGCAACTCAGCTGATCCGGCTCTCAGTCGATTTTCGACCCAGCTGATCCGGCTCTCAGTCGATTTTCGACCCACAATTGGGGTTCGACTTGTGATTGAGCCGATTTGATTAAAGGGAATGAGATGGGGGATTTTCCCCCTCGGTCAAACTTGTCATACTTTATAGGTTTCGACTGAATGCCGCTGGAAAGGCATTTAGTGAGTGGTGCTCAGTAGGCTCAGATTAAAGGAAGCTTACTTATTGTACTTGATTAGCATTATATTGAACGCCCTGTGCTAGCGCCTGGACGTTGGAAGCATCGTAAGCGACCATTTGCTTCCGATAGCCAGTCCTCTCCCTGGCAGTCGCAGCCAGGTGTGTTGACTCGCTCACCCTCACAATGCTCTATGCTCTTAAAGGTGGAGATACAGACTTGTCATCCACTGAAGAAATGAATGAGAATTCTGCTTCTGCTTTTGTATATTTGAGCCTTCTCGAATACTTGTCATCGATGCTCATCAGAATATAATACCGATTCTCATGATGAGCACCAGGTATTAGCACCTAGCTGCTAAAATCTCTCGTATTGAGTATTTTTTGTTGAGTGTCGGGCCCCATACAAGTGTTCTGCGCCATCTGAGTGTCCCACTCCCTTCCTTCAACTCGTTTGACATTTTCCACGCCTCACCTGGCACCAGCTGTTGGAAGTCTGGCACTGCCTGTTGGATGCCTGACAACACAGTCTCCTCATTTATCTTCTTCGGCACTAGGGGATCTTTCGTTAACCACCATTCGAACAGGAAATTTTGATCACTTAGACAGATGCATGGTGAGAAGTGGCAAGTTCTCGCAAACTTTTGGCGCAGTCAACTCTACTTGAAACTCTCGCATTCCCACGATTGAACCAGTTGTAGGTAAAGAATGCTTCTTTTGGTGGGTGGAAACCTCTGCTCTCCCTTCAGGAAGCATCTTTTTCCCTTAGACGAATACATTTTCCTAAGTCTTTGGTTTGCTATCATCACCGCAAGTTGATGATGGCATGAGTTATTGCCTGCTCCCACTAGCTCCGAGAAGAGCAGCCAAGAACAGTCATCCTCTCTTTTATTTTCCTTCTACTAACTAGGTTACAATGAGCGCAACAAAGGAATAGACGAATTTCTACTGATCACACTCCCCAGAGTTTGGATGCGAGAGACTGTTCTTGCTTTGATGTTCAGATCTCTCCAGTGTTCCTGTTTTGGGGAACAACCAGTTGTCATCTGTGTCCTGTTTTTGCCATAGAAGCTTCCCATCAGGATAGCATCACCTTCACTCTCTTCATTAGATAATGAAGGAGGTCTGCTTCCAGTAGTCCTTATTCTTTTGCTCTTCAAAGTGAAGAAGAATTAGGCTGATGCTCAGTCGACAGGAGTCTATGAATATACGTACTTGCATATTCTCCTTGCGACATACGTCTGTTATCAGTTGCACCATTCGAGTACAGGCATATACTACATGTTTGTTAATTCTTGTGGTGTGCGACCAAGACAAATAGTACCATCTCTTAATTTCCTGAAACTAAGGACAGCCTTTTTGGGCCTCCCAAGAGTTCCTGATTTTGATTATGATATGACTAGTGGTATTGTTTTGGCAACAACACCACGAGGTTGGCATTATCATCAAACAAGGGGGTTTTCTTTCCCTCTTGTTTCAGTTAACATGTAGGTACTCGAAGGTATCTGTCGTACACCCGATAACTTTAAGTCGAATGCATTCCAAGGCAGAATGTGCTTCCAGGCAACTCAGCCTTGGAGACAAATGAGGAGCAGAGTACTGCCTTCTCACTGAGTTTTTGTTTGTTGTAGTATTGTTTCTCATCTGTCAAGAGTTAACTTCTAATTCAGATCTCTGTCTGGCCATCACAGACTTAAGTCTCTGGTTGGCTCTGGATTCTTGCTTATGGTTGATTTTTTGCTCCACAGTTGCCATTGCAAGAATCATTGGACAGAGATGTCTCATTAGACTCATTATATCTCTGTTTACCCACGGTGCAACAGAAGTTTGTAAGTTCTGCTTCGTTGCACTGGATCCATAGGCCACTGCGATGATTTAGAAAGATTTTTCGGATAAACGCCGCGGTTTTGTGTCTTCCATATTCTTTTTTCTAATTCATAAAGTGTTCAGTTACTAGTTGTTCACCCCGAATTGGAGTGAGGTAGCCTGATAACTCAGCTGCTAGTGTGAAAAGAAGAGTTCTTCCCAGAACCTTCCTCTTCCTCTGTCTAAACGTGTTGTTTTCTAGTTTATATGGACTTCATGTTTAAGACACACTCAGTGTTGTCAGATGTTTTTTGGCCTACTTTGAAGCAAAGCCTCTACTTCCTTAGTTTCTGGCGTTATCTGCCATCAAGGTACTGAAGGTGTAAGCGATCTGTGCTTAATATATTTTTTATGTGGGCTTAAAAAGAAGTGTAAAAAATATTCAGTACCTCGAGACCATTTTTAGTGACTGGCATGGCATTGTGGAAGGAGGCACAGGATGTTCTCCTATTATCTCTTCACTTTTTCAGTAAGGTGCTGAGTTTGGAGAGTCAGGGGGTACAGTGTACCTGGAGCACCTATCACTCTCAGTGGATGGGTCTTCACTTTATTTCAGTGTAAGTGTCAGTATTTTCTGGTTGTTTTATTTTGGTACTACACCCAGGGCAAGGGCGGGTACCTATCATACTTTGCTAGACATTGGAGCATTCCCCTCACTGCAAAGTTTCCCTAAGTAGGAGGCAACCTACTGTGAGTTAAGATGAGCACCAATCAGAGGTAGTGTTCATCTGCATAGCTTTCTTAAATAATGGGAACGACAAGCATTGTTTTTTCAATTCTAGCAACTTTTCTATTTTCAAATTCATTACATGATGTAATACTTTGAAGTAGAACATGTCCATGACCCCTCCTCCTTTCAGTGTGGAGTCAGCTATATAATTTACTGGGTAAGTCTCATATACAAAAATGATAATTTTATAATAAAATAAGGTTTTGTATATACTTACCCAGTAATTATATGATCAGAGCCCACATACCTCCCCTCTGATGGACTTTATGCATGAAACAGAATGAAGTACTTTGCTAAGTTGTTCCTAATATTGCTGTTTGGGGATGGTATTGTATATCTACACTGAACAATCGAAGTGGTACCTTCGAAATTTGAATTAGGCTGCCGAACATTGGAAACTATAGCTATATAATTACTGGGTAAGTATAAACAAAACCTTATTTTATTATAAAAATATAATTATCTTTTTTTGCCCCTTCATAACAGAAGCTAAATAAATCCCGAATCTGTGCCGATGCTGGCCTGTTAGATGAGAACCTGTTGGAAAGATGTATGCATCACTACTCTGGAGCAGCTCAGGTAATATTACGTATACTCACGGGCGATCAGAACACTTTGGCACCTCTGGGGGTGACGCTTGCTGATACTGCCAACTTCCTGCCTCTTCCATCTGAATTGCCCGAACTCTTTGCTGCACTGCCTGAGTCGGTACCCTAGATTGATTTGGCAGAATTCGTTATTATTTACCATTACAGTAAGTGGTCTGGTGCTTTATTAGTATAATTTGCCTTGTGGTGGTTTTAATTTTTAGTGAGATAGAGATTGTTTTTAATGTAGCAGTGAGAGGGAGAGTAATGGCTTTTTAGGTAGTTGGTGGAGTTGCAAGAGTCAGTAAATTTGACATTTACATGTGCCATGTTTGGCAACATATAAAACCCACTTTTGTACATGAACTTTCCTGTCAGATATATACTTAGCTATACGTCTCTGACGTCACGACAGAATTCAAAACTCGCGGCACACGCGACAGGTAGGTCAGGTGATCTACCTTACCCGCCGCTGGGTGGCGGCTGTAAGAACCAATCTCCCTTTCCAGCCAGAATTTTTCTGTCGCCGGTGACGACTACACCTGTGGTTGTTACCTCCTGACAGCTTTATTCGATTCTCGTTGCCGTGGATTTATTTGGACTGACTTTCGGTGAAGTACCTGATCTTGTTGGCTTGGCATACGCATTTGTGGATTGTTTTTGGATATTGATTTGGATTTTTCTTTGATTTCGAGATGTCTGAGTTAGAGGTTAAGAAATCTTCTATGTTTAGGGTGTGCTCTATGGATGAATGCAAGGTGAGACTACCGAAAGCTACGGTAGATCCTCACACAGTTTGCTTTAAATGTAGAGGGAAAGAATGTTCTTTTGTTAACCCGTGTAATGAGTGTGAGAAGTTGGATGAGGGTGAATGGAAGGCTCTTGCTTCCTACTTGAGGAAGTTAGAGAAAGACAGGGTGAGAAAGGCTTCGTCTAGGAGTTCTAGTAAGTCTCGTATTAGCGAGGTAGAAGAAAATCCTGTTGTAGCATTAGAACCTTCTCCAGTTTCAGCTCCTGCGCCCTGCATCGAACCTAAGGATACGACTACGGAAGTGGCAACCATGAGAGCCACGATCCTTAGCATGGAAAAGAAGATTCGTTCGTTGCAAGGTAAGAGTAGTGAAGGTGAATTGTGCAGTGACCCCAGTGCAGTGGAGGGTGCGTCTGATCGGCTCCTTAATGCTTCCAGGCCTAGACCTCTTCCAGACTCCCAGTCCCAGTGGAGGAGGAAAGTCAACAGCCGCAGGAAGGTTAGGGAGAACTCCCACCGATCAGGCGTCCCCTCGGTAGATCCTGATGTTCGTACCCAGGCTGCCCTTGTTCGCGCGAAGAAGGAGGTATTGCGACAATGCTTCTCTTCTTCTTCCTCACCTTCGCCTAGAAGAGGATGGAGCGCCTCGGATTCTTCGCGACCGCTGAAGAGAGCCTGGAAGGCTCCTGGCGCCTTTTCCTTCCAGCCCGGAAGTTTTTCCAGAAGAGCCGGAAGTAGAGATCAAGAAACCCAGGATGGAGCAGGAGTTCTCGCCTCATAGTAGGCTTCGAGCCTCTCTCCGGTGGAGGATTTTGCAAGATCTCCAGCTCGAATTCTTGCTGGACTGCAAGCGCAGATTTCGGCTCTGGCGGGCTCCTTGGCAGGAGGAACGCGTCGGAAAGACGTCTCTCTCCCTGTCAAGAAGTCTAGGATTCCTTCGCCTGTGTTACCGTCTCAGTCAGAGTCGGTTCTCTCTCCTGTATCAGCGGATGGAAGGAGGCGCTCTTCCCTCGGCAGACGCTTGTCGTCTTCCAGGCGTCAATCGCCCAAGAAGCTTTCTCCTGGTGACTACATCTCTCCAGTAGGAAGGGATCTAGCGCCTAGTAGGCGTTCGTCTAAAGACAGGCGTACAGCCTCGTCTTCTCGCTCATTTCCGAAGATCCTTCATTCTCCGGATAAGAGAGCCTACTCTTTGATGGATTCGTCAAGAGACAGGATCTCGCCTTTTGTTAGGCGCCTTGAGCCTAGTAGGCGCTACTCCCCAAGTAGACGCTCTCCCGCTCCCAAGCGTGGTGCGGAGGATAGGCGCTTTTCTCCTGATAGGCGCGGCTCTCCTTTTAGCCGCTCGGTTCAGGACAGGCGTGTAGAGCCTGAAAGATATGTCTCTTCTGGGAGACTACCTTTTGAAGAGACACACAAGTCTGAATCGAAGTTTGTGGAGCATGGTAGACGCCGGTCACCTAGTAGGCGACCTTCTCCAGGGCTTCGCTCTCCTGTAAGTAGGCGCCAAGAGCCTAGTAGGCGTTCGCCTCATGGTAGGCGCAGCTCGCCTGGCAGCCGCTCTCCTTTGAACAGGCGCATGGATCCTGAGAAGCGCCTTGAGCATAGTAGGCTCTCCTCTCCTAGCAGGCGCTCCCCTTTGGAAGCCCGGAATTCTAGGAGTAGGATTAAGGATCAAAGAGCACGCACTCATCAGAGTAGGAAGGACTCATTCGAGAGGAGCTCTCCAGAAACTTTGGCTTCCCCTGATAGGCGCCAGTCTGCTACTAGACACTCTCTGGACAGGCGCACTTCTTTAGAGAAGGCTAACTGCCCTCGTAAAGAAGCGGAGGGTTCTTCAGTGGATGAAGTTGAACCTTCAGAAGAGGATTTGGTGAAGGACTCGTCAGTTTCGTCCTATAAGATCCTTACAGATCTCCTTCTTCAAGAGTTTGGAGACTCCCTTACTCCCGTCGCTCCTCCGTCTCCTCTCTTTATTCTCGACTTCGAAGAAGACGAAAGTTTCCTCTTGTGTGAGGATGAAGCCAACCATCTCAATGAAGAAGGCTTTGAGAGGTTTTGGTGATTGGCTGCTTTCTAAGGAAGAGAAAGGGAAGACGTGTTTCTTTCCCTCCTTCCAAGCTTACGGCAGACTGGGGTTTTGGTACGAGTCTGGAGAACCCCTGGGCCTGGGTCTTCCTTCATCGGCGGATGCGGACTTCTCTTCTCTGGTAGATGCAGCACGACGCTCGGCTCTTTTCTCTGCTAAGACTACCTGGGCTATGAACGAGCTTGACCACCTGCTGAAGGGAATGTTTAGAGTCTTGGAAGTCTTCAACTTCTTTGACTGGTCTTTGGGGGTCTTGGCTAAGAAGACTCAGAACCCGGATGCTATTTCGCCAGAAGATCTCAACAGTGTTCTAACGTGCATTGATAAAGCAGTTAGAGATGGATCGAGCGAAATAGCCTCCCTGTTTGGAGCAGGGATCCTTAAGAAGAGATCAGTCTTCTGCTCTTTTCTGACTAAGTCTGTTTCGCATGCCCAAAGAGCCTCTCTTCTGTATTCGCAGCTCTCGCCTCTGCTATTTCCGAAGAAGATAATACAGGACATCTCAGGATCTATCTCTGCGAAGGCGACTCAGGACATGCTCGCGCAGTCGGCACGGAAGCCTAGGACCTCCTTCCAGACGAAGACGAAGAAGGAGACTCCAGCTAGACAGGAGCCCTTTCGAGGGGGCCCTCCTTCTAGAGCCTCTACCTCGAGAGGTAATAGACTTTCAAGAGAGGTAGATCCTTCTCACGCTCTGCCAGAGCTAAGAAGTAGGGAAGTAGTCCTCCAAACACCAGTAGGTGCCAGACTTCTAAGATTCTCGGAAGCCTGGGCAAAGAGAGGAGCGGACAACTGGTCCCTCTCGATTATCCGGAAAGGATATCTGATTCCCTTTACGGAAAGACCACCGTTGACAACGACTCCGAGGGAGTTGGTGGCCAGGTACAGGGATCCCATCATGAGCCTTGCTTTAACACAAGCAGTGGAACAAATGTTCGAGAAAGAGGCTATAGAGCTAGTGAGGCGACCCTTACTCAGCGGCTTTTACAACCGCCTTTTTCTAGTTCCAAAAGCCTCAGGAGGATGGAGACTGGTTCTGGATGTAAGCGCCCTGAATTTCTTTGTAGAAAAGAGGAAGTTCGCCATGGAGACGACATCCTCAGTGTTTGGCGGCCCTTCGGCCAGGGGACTGGATGGTGTCCCTAGATCTTCAGGACGCTTACTTCCATGTGCCTATCCATCCTTCTTCAAGGAAATACCTCAGGTTCATGATGGGAGGAAGGATATTCCAGTTCAGGGCTTTGTGCTTCGGCCTTTCAACAGCCCCTCGGTCTTCACAGGCCTAATGAAAAAATGTAGCAAGATGGCTACATTTGGAGGGAGTCAGAGTGTCCCTTTACTTGGACGACTGGCTATCAGAGCCAAGTCGCAGAAAAGATGTTTGGAGGACCTACAAAAGACCCTTTTTCATGGCAAGTTCTCTGGGACTTTTGGTGAACTTTCAAAAGTCTCAGTTGATCCCCAGTCAAGATCGTATCTATCTGGGGATTCGGATGGCTTCTCTGATTTTCGGGCTTTCAGTCTCCAGAAAGGATAGCCCGAGGGCCAGAGAAAGTCAAAGCCTTCCTAGAGAAAGAAGTATGCACAGCGAGGGAGTGGATGAGTTTGTTGGGGGGACTCTCCTCGTTGGAGCAATTCCTTTCTCTAGGAAGGTTGCACCTCAGACCTCTCCAGTTCTTTCTACATCGAAACTGGAGGTGTCGTTCGCAAAACCTAGAGTTCTCCTTCGAGATCTCAAGGGAAATCAAGAAGGACCTCTCTTGGTGGGTCAACCCTCTCAGGTTTGCAGAAGGGATGTCCCTTCACATTCCGAACCCCAACCAAGTGTTGTATTCCGACGCCTCGGAAACAGGTTGGGGAGCAACGCTCGGCTCAAGAGAAGTGTCAGGCACCTGGAAGAAGGAACAGGTGACCTGGCACATCAACAAGAAGGAGCTGATGGCGGTTTGGCTAGCTTTGAAAGCTTTCGAGCCCCACGTCCTAGCTTCAGCAGTACAGATCAACTCGGACAACACCACGGCCCTGGCTTACATCAGGAAGCAGGGGGGGACTCACTCTTTCTCCCTGTACGAGACAGCAAAAGAACTTCTGCTTTGGGCAGAGCAAAGGAAGATTTGTCTCCTTACCAGGTTCGTACAGGGAGAAAAGAACGTCAGAGCAGACCTCCTAAGCAGGAAAGATCAAGTCCTGCCTGCAGAGTGGACTCTTCACGAGGATGTTTGCCAGGACCTGTGGAAGCTTTGGGGCAAGCCTCATATAGACCTCTTCGCCACAGCCAAGAATGCGAGGATAGCCAACTACTGCTCTCCGATATCGGACCCGAGGGCAGTGTCGATAGACGCGTTTCTACTAGATTGGAAGGGTCTAGACATGTATGCTTTTCCTCCATTCAAGATACTGGGAGAGACTCTAAAGAAATTTGCAGAATCGGAGGCAGCAAGGATGACGCTGGTAGCCCCGTTCTGGCCCGCACAAGTATGGTTCACAGAGGTACTGGAATGGTTGGTAGATCTTCCGAGAACATTACCACAGAGGATCGATCTGCTCAGACAACCCCACTTCGAGAGTATCACAAAAACCTCCCCGCTCTAGATCTGACTGGCTTCAGACTGTCAAAAGTTTGGTCAGAACGAGAGGCTTTTCTGCAAGAGTTGCAACGGCTATCGCAGCAGCAAGAAGGCCTTCTACCCTTAGAGTCTACCAATCGAAGTGGGACGTCTTTCGGCGATGGTGTAGGAACCATCACTTTTCCTCTTCCAGTACCTCTGTGACCCAAATAGCAGACTTCTTACTTTTCCTTAGGGAAGAAAGTGGATTGGCGGTATCAACCATTAAAGGCTATCGTAGCATGCTATCTGCAGTGTTTAGGCACAGAAACTTAAACATTTCAGAAGATAAGGACCTTCATGATCTAATAAGATCGTTTGAAACATCCAAGAAGGGAAGGTTTCTCCAGGGATTCCGAGTTGGAATCTGGATGTAGTGCTACGTTACCTGAGGTCCAATAAGTTCGAACCGCCTCAGTCTGCCTCGTTTAGAGACCTCACGAAGAAGACAATTTTTCTCATGGCATTGGCTTCCGCAAAGAGGGTTAGTGAACTCCATGCACTAGAAGGAAATGTGGGATTCAGAGGAGATGCAGCTATCTGTTCGTTCCTTCCTTCGTTCTTGGCCAAGAACGAGAACCCCTCAAATCCTTGGCCTAGGAGCTTTGCAGTACAAGGCTTGTCTGCATTAGTAGGCGAGGAAGCAGAGAGGTCGCTTTGCCCAGTACGAAGTTTAAAATTCTATCTACAGAGAAAGAAAAAACTTAAGGGCAATGATGTCAACCTTTGGTGCTCTGTAAGAGATCCAAGGAGGACTCTTTCGAAGAATGCGCTTTCTTTCTTTATCAGAAGCCTGGTGAAAGAAGCGCATGCGATATGTATGAAAGTCAATTCAAAGTTCTTAAGGTCAAAGCTCATGAGGTAAGAGCTATTGCCACGTCATTGACTTTTAACAAAAACATATCCCTGAGTAATATTATGAAGGCAACATTCTGGCGTTGCAACTCAGTCTTTGCAAACCACTATCTGAGAGACGTCAAAATTACGTATGAAAAGTGCTTCGGGTTAGGCCCGTACGTATCGGCGGATTCGGTGCTGGGGCAGGGAGCTGAGACATATCCTTTGTAGTATATATTTTTCCCCTTGTTAGGTTGTAAGTTTTTGGTTGTTTGAAAGAACATGCGGGTAGGCATGTTTTTCATTTCGTAGTCTAACAATGATTAGATTGGTTAGGTGATCGGTTTATGTTTGAGCTCCTTGCAATGATAGTGGTTAGGTTCTGTCATATAAGTGGGCGAATCCCCGTTGACAGATCCTGCTCGGATTCTATCAAGTAAGCGGATAACCAAATCCCTTTGATAGACCCAAAGAGTCTGTCAGCTGTAGGTCACGCCCTCGCTGAAGCTCTTAAGGCAACGCAGACTCATAGACAGTAACTACGAAGTCTTCTGCCTAAACAGGTAAGAACCAAGGTTGTATTTACATCCTACAACTAGTGTTATTTTCCCCCTTTTTTCCATATTTATATTGCTATCTCTTTCCCTCCACCAAGGGTGTCAATCAGCTAAGTATATATCTGACAGGAAAGTTCATGTACAAAAATGTTATTGTTAGTATACAATAAGGTTTTGTACATACTTACCTGGCAGATATATACGATTGATGGCCCGCCCAGCCTCCCCTCAGGAGACCGGTGGAAGGAAAAATTCTGGCTGGAAAGGGAGATTGGTTCTTACAGCCGCCACCCAGCGGCGGGTAAGGTAGATCACCTGACCTACCTGTCGCGTGTGCCGCGAGTTTTGAATTCTGTCGTGACGTCAGAGACGTATAGCTAAGTATATATCTGCCAGGTAAGTATGTACAAAACCTTATTGTATACTAACAATAACATTTTTCTTAAAATAGTATTGCTCAAAAATACCCTCTTCCCCATGTCCCCATGTCTTGTGTGAATTAAGTTATCTAGTATGATAATTTTTCTTCATATATTTATATTTCATAATTCAGCAGTAGTAATTACTCGAGACATTTTCATCATCATTACATGTATTATTGTTATTGGAACTATTTAAAAATAGTTTTTACAGTGATATGTAAATGTCAGTATAGTTATGGAGCTTCAGAATAACCTAAAATGGGAAGTCCTGTGAGGACCGTGGATAATGTTCAAATATTTCTTTTTTATCTGGAGTATGCTTCCCAAAATGTACCAGCAAATTCAATATAATTATAAATGATTGCAATATTGTGCATATTCATTGACAACTAAAATCTTGGCAATACTTAAAAATTCCTTCATGTGAAAGAGAAAAAAAAGTTTTTTCTAGTGAATATGATAGGCTATTTATTATCTCAAATCTAGGTGCTCCAAACATTGTGTAAAAACTTTTTTGTATAGTAAAATGTATAAGCACCCAAAAGTTTTCCAATTGATAAGCGGCTAGGTGAATTTAACGTAAGGAATATACATTTAGTCAAATATGGCAAACAATATATGATCTTTTGGGTTCAACACAGCTGTGCTAGGACTGCTAGGTTAGTGTAGAACTTCATTTTAAAATTTTCCTAAAATTCCCAGGTGAAATTGGGGTGGGTCTTATACTGTATGCGTATGTGTCATATGTGCTAGCAAACATAGTAATAGTAGTTTAGATGTTACTTAATCCAAAAATGCTTATTCTTACTGTATTTAAATTTATGGTAGAAATAAAATACAAGTTATTGCTATATGCCTGGCTATTTGCTTGGCTTGAGCAAATAGACATCTTTAAAGCACTTTTCTGTATGAAACTATAAACGGTGTGAAATATATGACTTTGATAGTGGTTAGCTTTGAGGGACTTTTCTCCAAGATTATGGATTAGTTTTCAGAAATGACCTGCGAGTGTTTTGTGGTTCATCCATGTAAATAGTATACATCGGTGGCAAAAATCCCCTCTTGATGAAGATTTAACAGATTGTAGTACTATGTCCATGAGGCATAAATTGTAGTACCTTTAGAAACTGGGGTACTGTGAATTCTAGTGGCTATATACTGTAATATGTAAATCAGAACTTTATATTGTGCATATAGTACTTAATTTGGAGAAATTTTCAGTTATTGTTGAGTTAATGTAAGAAACAAAAGCATTATTGAATAGTTCTGTTAGGCTGTTATTCTCCTGTCACAGGGAGAAGCCATCTGGGTAATGTATTCAGAGTTAAGCTTACAATGTAAGTTGTGGTTACTGTGCTTTTTCTTAATTTGCTCCACTGTTGTTACCCTTTCACTAAAGAATGAAGTCATTATATTGCATTGGTTGATTCTACAATTGTGTAAACTGTGATTGTAGTAATTATCCTTGGAAGAGAAAAAGATTAGATAAGTACTACAATTTATATGTGAACATGAACAATTGGTCAACAGTGTTGCCAACTGTTATTAACTTAACAGTAATTATTTTAGTAATTTTTCCTGTAATACGTAAACCTTTCATTTAGCCTCTGTTATTAACTTTAACAGTAGCTATTTTAGTCATTTTTCCTTTATCAAACCTTTCATTTAGTTTTTGACAGTGTAGATGGCCAGTAACAACTAATGGAAGTTTCCTCTTTAGATTTATAGATATCTGAGATGAGTACATACCTTGATTAATATTTGTATGTCTTGTTTGCTCTCTACTGTCATACATTTTATCCACTTCCTTCCTGAATATAAACATTGCAAAAGTCTTCATAATATAATAACTTTCCTTTCCCTGGTTCCATGTCTTCACACCCCTACTCTGCATCCTGCCACTTCTGTATCTAACATCTTACTGATTTTTCCACCACCTTACTCATGATGTCCCCAAACCATCTTTGTTCTGTTTTCCAGTCTATCATATTTTTTTAGCCATTTTCTCAGGAATTTACTTGGTTAAATAAAAGGTTAAATAAAAACTTACGCACAGATAGCAAACAGCACAAGCCAAAATGCTGTAAGTTGCTGGATCTTCTGGTAGGCCTTGCTAGATTACTTTAGGCTAGCTTGGGATTGAAGGATAGGATTACTATGAGATTCAAGGGAGTTATAAAAGGTCTCTTGTAAATTAGGGTATGATCCTGAAGAAATACTGAAAATGATTTTTGATAAGTTATGAAATGTACTATAATTTGTTCAGTTGATACAGACACATTACATAATTATAAAAAAAGTTGTATACTGTGTGGAATAGATTCAAGTACATAAAGTGAAGCACTTCGAAAACTTGCATGTTGCCAACTCCAGGCTCCTAAACCTTTATTAATAGATTAGGTCCTTTAGTCTTTCTTTGCCCTCTCTCCATGTTGGGGGCTGTCTTATATTATAGTTTTCTGTAATTTGAACAAGACATTTCTGTCTTGGCTTGTTTCCTCATAAAATAGAATTGTTCATGTGTTTTAATGTAAATGTCATTTACCATTATATAGTTGTCATATGGTGTGGATTTTACATTTTGAGTTTTATTCCTGAACAGATACGTCCCCAAGGTTCCCATCAATAATCTTGGGGATCCCATCATCACCATGACTATCGTCCTGTTGTGCTCTCCGTCACACATAAAGAACCCATATCTCACTGCCAAATTTGTTGAAGTAAGTGTGATGATCTTGGATGAGGTTTTGCTGTAACTTTTGTACCAGTGAGAACCTTGACAGTGTCAGGGTACCATAATGCATGAAGAATGAATATCAATTCCTTCTGCTGGTGAGATGTAGTACCATTGTTCACCACAGAGGTATCTATTGATGATCTGCCATAATTTTTATATGGTACCTTAGAGAGCAGACAGCTGTATATAGCATTTTCCAAGAACTTTAATAGAATTAATTACAATATACTGTGTGTGTAAAATAATGTAGAATTGATTTCAGCAGGGAATTTTAATCTTAAAATTTTGTATGATTATAGATTGTGGTTTGCCTTCAGTTTTAAGTGGAATTTTTTCCATTTGCTAGTTGCAAATATAACTGCATGTTTCTAAGTACTGTTAGTCTAGTGTATATGTAATGTAAATTTATATTGTTCCGATACGTAATACAAACCCTCGGTCCTTTAACAATAGGAAGTAGCTAGCGGCAGCTGGAACGGTCGTAAGCTTCGAACAAGGGGAGAACGTAGTTAACTGCTTGTCCGATCGTCGCGCGCCGCGCGACTGGGAGGTAAACAAATCACTTTTGCTTTCGGCCGTGAGTGGGAAGGACGTGCTCGTCATCGCTCTGCCCGCTTTGTCGTTTGCTTTGAGTTTGAGTATTTGCCCTCTCTTTCTGTATAAATCAGAGTGATTGTAAGTACTTGTGCATTTCTTTTTATTGATCTTTGCAATGAGTGAAGAAGAAATGGAGATATCACACACCCTCCGGTCGCCGTAGAGTGTGTCCCGGGCTGGAGGGGCGTAGATGTGGGGGATTTAGATCGTTTGTCGATGTAGATCCTCACGAGGTTTGTACTCGTTGTCGGGGGCGAGAGTGCTCCCGCAACGAGCCCTGTGTAATATGTATGAATTGGTCCGAGGCGCAGTGGGTGCTGTACGAGGGCAGGAAGAGACTTAGGCCGCCCAAGAAGTCATCGGAAAGTCCAGTGACTCCTTTGGTAACGGACACTTCGTCCTCTTTCCTGACCCCGGCCAGCCCCCCCGTTTCGCGCCTTCCCCTGCGGGGGGGTAGCGGAGTCCTTCTCCTCTCTCGATCCGTCGAGTGTGGATGAGGGCGCCCGCTACCCGGAAACGGTACCAGTTGTACTCGGGGTCTTCCGTCCGCTCTGGGGGGGGTTCTTCTCCCCCCCAGTCGTGAGGAACCCCTTCTGACTAACCCGACTGTTGCTTCCGCAGGTGTGCCATCAGCGAAGGACGACCTGGGACAGGTGTGGGAGTCGCTGGGACTGGCAGGGAGTGCCGAGCATCCAAGGGTTGATTCAAGCGGTTGGCGGGGTCGGCAGTGGGTCACTCATGGTGCGGTGACCACTACTACAACCACAGTAACGACACCAGCATATGAGATGCCACCGCATATGGTGTATACGCACATATAATGTCGGTGACACCCACGGCTGCTATACAAAAACCCATTACTGCCGTGCCAAAGAGGACGGTGCCACCACCACCTGGTTTTTTTGTATTGCCGACCCCGGACTTCCGCTGCCCAAAGAGTACTCCCCTGGACCTGCCGCCAGTGCCGAGGATGACGGTAGCTGCCGACAGGACGCCTGGCTCTCCTGTGGTACCTGCCGTGCCTGCCGTACCTGTTGCTGTCCCAGCCGCTCATTCCTTTTCAGATCAGGCTGCTGCTCATTCACTTTCAGATGTTCCTGCCGTTCCTGCCGTTCCCGGACCTGTTCCTGTTGTTCCTGCTGTTGGTGGTGCTGTCACAGTCTCAGGTCTTTCCGGACAGGTGCAGTCGGGCCCTGTTGCTTCGGCAACTGCCCCGGCTCCCTCATGGGGAAGACCTGACGTCTGTCCTGCGGAGCCTGGCGAAGAAGAAGAGGAAGAGGAAGAAGGTGTCGTCGTCGTCTTCGTCGTCTTCTTCGTCGTCTGCTGCCTCTCCTTCCCCTTCGACTTCTAAGGCTAAACAGCCGAAGAAGAAGAAGGCTGCCTCCTCCCCCCCTAAGAAGACTCCTTCGGGATCTTCTAAGGGCCCGGCTCGCTCAGGCGAGCTGGGGAGCTCTTCTGCTGGTCCTCCTGTGCCTTCGGGAACGGGGCCCGTCGCTTCTTCTGCAAAGAAGAAGTCGACGGGGACCAGAGGTGCACCAGCCTCGGCTGGTGCGTCCTCACCTGGTGCTAGCGGTTCTGCCGCTAAACCAGGTTGTTCCGTCTCGCCGCTTCTCGTTCGCGAGAAGCACCGAGTGGACGCTCTTCCAAAGAAGACCGTCCAGCCAAAGTTTTGATGCCCGAGCTCGCTCGCCGTCAAGACAGCGGCCGCAGAGCAGAAGACTGGCGAGAGTCGTGCACACGACTCTCGCCAGGCCAGTGGACGCTCTCGCAGCGATCAACTGGCTGCTCGGGCTGACGTGACGGTCGCTGACCGGCCACGGCTGAGGCGAGGAAGGAGTCCCCACAGCCGCCGGTACCAGCCACGGCTGGTACCAGCGGTTTTTTTGACGCGCCGAGAGGACGCTGGCCGGTCTCGACGCGACAGAGAGCCTAGCAGGTCACCCGTCCGCCGCTCCCGATGGGACCCCGGGCGGGAGACGGTGACCAGCGGCAGCTCGCCTGACGATAGAGATTGGTCTCGACGTTCTCCATCCGAGCCAATCGCCCCAGGCGAGCGGCAAGGCTAGGCCTGCTGCTCGACCGTCACCGCGGGTTGACGATCAGCAGCAGCCCTCCACGCACGCTGGTCCTGCCAGCGAGCGAGGGGGAGCGTCAGGTCTGCCTCTCCCGTACCTTCAACCTCCTCGGGCTATACCGGGAGGAGCGAGGTACCGAGGAGCGATCACGAGAGGTGCGCCGCTCGTGACCCAGCTATGACGCCGTACGGCTCAGGCACGGTTTTAGGACCGACCAGAACGTACGCGCAAGTAGTTGGAGGCGACCGTCAGGGGTCTGTCGCTGTTCCTCCTTCTGAAGGAGGAGTATCGCGGGATATGCTCTTGCTGGAGGGACTGGACGGTCCTACTCCACAAGACGCTGTAACTCCCGAGATACAGAGGAACTTTGCGGAGGTCATTAAGCTGATGCGTCTGCATAATGACCTCGCGGAAGGATCGCCGCTACCACCGGCAGAGCCCACGTTCCGGCTCGAATCATTTTGGGGTCCCAAGAGGGAACCCAAAATGATGGTGGGATACCGCGATCTGAGCTTGCAGACTCGGTCCTGGATCAGTGGGAGAATCTCGTCTCAGGACGGGAGGACTCGCTAAATCCGGACGGTCTTCTAAGCTGCTTCCTCCTCCTCTACAGCGGCAGAGGCGATTCTACGTGCCTTCGGAAGACCCGATACTGCCGAAACAGGTTAAGCCGCCCGGAGTTTAGCGAGGCTGACTCCAGGTGTGTCCCTGCAGCAGCTCCTGTCGGAGAACCTATGGTTCTCGCAGCAGGAGGCACTTGCCCTGGAATCTACCGCTATGGCAGCATTCCAGGCAGTTTCCCTGGTTGGATTTGTGGTCCCTCACAATATCCAAAGTAGCGGGGCCGGCTCTGGGAGCTCTGCTCTCGAAGACGACGCTTCTTTTAGGAGACTGGGCCAGTCTGGAGGAAGAGCAATCTCTTACCTCGCCCATCAGACTGCTAACCTGTGGGCCAACTTGGTTCCTTCGACGTAGGGACGCAGTCCTTACCCGAGTGACCAAGGGGGCCGGGCGTGAGGCGGCACTCGGGCTTCGAAATGGACCTCTTAGGAGTTCCCCAGCTCTCTTTCCGGGAGAGATGGTGGACGCTGCGGTGGAAAGGCGGCGCACTGACGAGAGTGACCGCTTAGTCCACCAGGCAGTCTCGAAGGTTACTGGGCAATCTCGAGCGACTGCGGCCAAACCAAAGAGCTTGGCTAGCGCTTCCACGGCGGCGAAGACGGTTGCACCGTCCAAACCCCGTGTGAAGACTCCTGTAGTTTCAACTTCTGCTAGAGGAGGCCGCAACCAGCCTCCTCCCAGCCCTCCTTTCCCGAGGGGTGCTGGAAAGAAGTCGAAACGAGGTGGGAAACGCTAGGGACGCGTTCCCCCTCACCTGCTGCCGGAAGTGGGGGGGTGCCTGGCGAGCCATTGGGCGACTTGGCAGCGCTACGGCGCCGAGAACTGGATAGTAGACGTCCTTCGGGAGGGATATCTACTACCCTTCGAGTCTCGGCCCCCCCTCATCTCCAATCCGGTCCATCTACAGACCTATGTCCGGGGATCAGCAAAGGACAGCGCTCTTTCGACAGGAGATCAAGACCATGCTGGCGAAACGAGCTGTAGAAATCGTGGAGGACCAGTCACCGGGCTTTTACAGCCGCCTCTTCCTAGTGGAGAAGGCATCGGGGGGTCTGGCGTCCGGTGATAGACCTCTCTCCCCTGAACCGCTTCGTTCGCACGACGCGGTTCACGATGGAGTCGGCACGCTCAGTGCTTGACTCGATCAGGGGGAACGATTTCATGCTTTCGGTGGACTTGAAGGACGCGTATTTTCAAATACCCATCCATCAGTCCTCCAGAAAGTACCTCCGCTTCATCTTCGACGGGACGGTGTACCAATTCAGGCATTTGTTTCGGTCTCTCAACCGCCCCACAGGTGTTCACGCGAGTGTTCACTCTGGTGTCGGCTTGGGCCCATTCGAACGGGATACGTCTTCTGAGGTATCTCGACGATTGGCTAGTCCTGGCGAGCTCCCGCTCGCAGTTGCTACAGGACAGAGATCGACTCCTCAAGTTTTGTCACGATCTGGGGATCGTGATAAACTACGAGAAGTCCGATCTCGAACCCAAGCAGAAGATGAAGTACCTGGGTAGCTGATAGACACGGTAGCAGGGCAAGTCTTTCCCGCAGACTTGCGGATCAGCAAATTCATGGAGGCAGCCGGCCGGTTCCTGTCTCGCAGGAACAGGCAGCACAGCAATGGCAAGTCGTGATCGGCCATCTGTCGTCACTCGAGAAGTTAGTCCCTCACGGGCGTCTTCACCTGCGGTCTCTCCAGTGGAGGCTAAGGGAGAGTTGGTCTCAGGCCAAGGACCCTCCTTACTTTCCCGTGGCTATCACGGACAAGGTGAGGCAGGACCTAGCCTGGTGGCTCGACGACAAGAACCTCTTAAGAGGAGTGCCCATACGCACTCCCCCCCCGGAGATGCTTCTGTTCTCAGACGCATCGACCGAGGGGATGGGGCGCACACCTGGAGGAGTTGCTGACTGCAGGTGTGTGGGACCATCACGAAAAGCACCTTCACATCAATGTCCTGGAACTCAAGGCGGCGTTCTACGCTCTCCAAGAGTTTCAGGACCGCTTGGTGGGACACTCAGTGGTGTTGATGTGCGACAACACCACAGTAGTGGCATATGTCAACAAGCAGGGGGGGCTAGTGTCTCTTCCGCTCCATCAGTTGACGGTGCAGGTGCACGAGTGGGCCACGGCTCACTCGATAGAGCTGTCAGCACGCTACATTCCAGGCAAGAGGAATGTAGTAGCAGACAAGCTCAGCCGTCAGGATCAGGTGATAGGGACCGAATGGTCTCTACACCAAGACGTGGCGGAAAGGCTCTCAACCGTGGGGGCGACCGGTCGTAGACCTGTTCGCCACCCGGCACAACAGAAAACTTCAGGTTTTCTTCTCAGCTGTGCCGGACCCATGGGCAGCTGCAGAGGACGCTCTGCCAACACCCCTGGGACAACCTCTTCGCTTACGCCTTTCCTCCCTTCTGTCTGATTCGGAAAGTGATCAGTCGAGTGCTGGTCATCCCAATCTCAGAATGATCCTGGTGGCTCCCAAACGGCCGCAAGCCGTTTGGTATCCGGACCTGCTGGCTCTTCTTGCGGACGCACCGAGAGAGCTACCCACTTGGCACAACCTTCTAGCCCAGCCACACGTAGAACGGTACCACCAAGCAGTCCAGTCCCTTCAACTTCAACGGCTGGCTGTTATCCACCATCTCTTGCGAACGAGAGGCTTTTTCTCGTAGCGCAGCAACAGAGATGGCTGGACACGTCCGACAGTCCTCTGCAGCTGTGTACCAGGGGAAGTGGGCCGTCTTCTGTGGTTGGTGTCGTAGACAGGGTCTGTCTCCTCTCAGAGCCACTCTTCAGCAGGTAGCGGATTTCCTCGTGTTTCTTCGCCGAGAGAAGCTCCCTCTCAGTACCCACAGTTAAGGGATATAGAGCCGCCCTGGCTCTCGTCCTAAAACTGAGGGGACTGGACATCTCGAATTCGTTCGAGATCTCCTTGCTAATGAGGAGCTTCGAAAGGTCTTGCCCACCCAGGGAAACTCAGGACCCCCTGCGGTGGGATGTGACTCGTACTTAGGAGTTTGACTCGAAGACCCTTCGAGCCACTCCGAGAGTCGTCAGACAGGGATCTGACCCTCAAGACCCTCTTCTTGCTGGCCCTGGCATCGGCGAAGAGAGTAGGGGAAACTACAATGGGCCTTCTTATGATGTTAACATACCAGAGGCTGGGGATCTGTGACGCTCGACTTCGTCCCGAACTTCGTAGCTAAGACTCAGAATCCATCGATCCCTGACGACAGGTTCGAGTCTTTCACGATCCCCTCCCTTCTGGACTTCACCGATAACGATGCGGATGAGATGCTGCTTTGTCCTGTGAGGGCGCTACGGCGCTATCTGAAGAGAACTCGACATCTCAGGCCTGAGTGTAGACGCCTCTTCGTTAGCACTGGGGTTACCAAGAAAGAAGTCTCCAAGAACACGCTTTCTTTCTGGCTGCGTGAGGTGATCAGGAGAGCGTACGAGGCTGATGGTAGCGACGACATCCGTACGCTCCGACCGAGAGCCCACGAAGTCAGAGGTATCGGACCCTCCTTAGCGTTCCGTAAGAACTTCTCCGTGGCGCAGGTCCTGAAGGCAGGTGTCTGGGCCAACCAGACCACCTTCACGTCCTTCTACCTTCGGGATATTGCCCACAAGTCCTTGGATACTTTTTCCATTGGGACCTGTGGTGGCTGCTCAACACGTTGTGTAAGCTTACCCAGCACCCGAGCAGGCAGAACAGCATCGATTCCTGGTATGACTGGGGAGAATGAATGTGCGAATGAGAGAGTGACTGGCTTCTCTTCACCATCTTTCTCTACCTCTACCTGTGGGCAGAGGATACGGTCGTTACCTTGCTGGAAGGGAGTCAGATGCAGGTAAGCTATTCAACAGAGCTCCATCCTATCTCTTTAACTAGAGATAGGAGTGTATACCACCACTTTCTCCAACAAGGGGGAGAAAGTGGATTGCCTACATGAGACAAACCCATTACTTTACATTTGCTCATGTAAAGGAAAAAGTTCTTACAATGCTGGTACAAAGAGATACGCTTGCCTCTCTCTTAGTACTCGGCCCAGAGGTCTGACCATTGATCCTGCGGTGCACACCCCGATCAATCGGACAGAGGCTTGGATCCCTCCCTCGCTCTTACGACCAGGGAGGCATTCCAGGGATGGACGAACACCAGTCTGTTCATCAAAAGACTCAGATTCCTCCCACCAAGAAGTGAGTCTTCCTATTGTTAAAGGACCGAGGGTTTGTATTACGTATCGAACAAATGACAATTTGTCGAAAATTGCATTTTTCCTAACTATACAAACCTGAGGTCCTTTACAATATAGTCCCTCCTCATGCCACCCCTCACTCTGCGTATTTTGCATGGGCCAAAAGCAAAAGTCATTTGTTTACCTCCCAGTCGCGCGGCGCGCGACGATCGGACAAGCAGTTAACTACCGTCTCCCTTGTTCGAAGCTTACGACCGTTCCAGCTGCCGCTAGCTACTTCCTATTGTTAAAGGACCTCAGGTTTTGTATAGTTAGGAAAAATGCAATTTTCGACAAATTGTCATCTTCTATGTATCAATCCTCAGAGATGTCATAGAAATACGAAAGACAAAGTCAGTCGGGATTTAAACCTTGTGTGATGTACTATACTATTTTCATACAATCAACTTACCTGTCAGATATATACATAGCTAAGACTCCGTCGTCCCCGACAGAAATTCAAATTTCGCGCCACTCGCTACAGGTAGGTCAGGTGATCTACCGGCCTGCCCTGGGCGGCAGGACTAGGAACCATTCCCGTTTTCTATCATATATTTTCTGTCGCCGGTGGTATCAACATCGTTGCTGCCACCTCCTGACTGGAATTCGCTTTTCTAGACAATTGATCATCTTTTTGTGGACTTTTGGTGACGTACCTGGATCGTTGTTTTGGCATTCGCTACTGTGGACTGGATTTGGACTTGCTTTTTATTTTTCTTCAAGAATGTCTGATTCAAGTGGTTGTGTGAAGAGTGTGTGTGAATGTAGGCTGCAAGGTGAGGATACCGAAGGCTTCGGTTGATCCTCACACTGTATGTCGCAAATGTAGAGGTTTTGACTGTTCTATTTCTAACACCTGTCATGAATGTGAGAGGTTGAATGTTGAGGAATGGAAGACTCTAACTTCTTACTTGAAGAAGTTAGAAAGGGATAGAGTCAGAAGGGCGTCATCTTAATGGGTGCGGGTAGTAGTACAAGGCCTATTGAGCCTTTTAATGATTCTAACTCTTCTCTTAACTATGCTTTTGATTCTAATTCTGTATCAGGGCCCTCACTGGCTTTACATTCAGATTCGGCCTCGGAAATTGCTGAACTGAAAGCTACTCTTCACAGGATGAAATCCAAAATGGCTGCCATGAAAGGTAAGGATTGTGAAAGTGACTATTTTAGTGAAGTGAGTGTCCCCAGTGTTGTGGAGGGGGCGTCTGACCGTCTCTGCGACGCTCCCAGGCCTAGACCTCTTCCAAGCTCCCAAGCCCAGAGGAGAAGGAAAGTCGAAAGCCGTACGGAGGTTGTGGAGAATTCCCCCCGGTCAGGCGTCCCTTCAGCAGGCTCTGTAATTAGACAGACTGCTCAGGACCGCTATAGGAAAAGCGTCCTCAGAGAGTGCTTCTCTTCGTCCGCCTCTCCCTCTCCTAAACGAGGGTGGAAGGATTCGGACCTGTCCAGGCCCCTGAAAAGGCACTGGAAAGATCCTATTTTGGATTCAAGCCCCGAACGCTTTTCGGAAGAAGCGCCTCCCTCGATCAAGAAGGCTAAGAGGGTTTTGACGTCCCATGGCTTGGACAAAACTCCTTCGAGGTCTCCCTCTCCCGTTCAAGAAGACGCCGGAGAAGCTTCCAAGAGGATCATTTTGGCTGTGCAAGAACAGTTATCCGCCTTGGTAGGAGTCTTTCGAAGGATCCCCCTCGTAGAAAAGACGTGAGGCTTTCCGTCAAGGAAGTCTCGTCTTCCTTCTCCCGCCAGGAGTGAGGCTCCTGTGGGACGTGAGGCGTTTGAGATCTCTTCTGATAGAGACTCTTTTGACGATTTTGAAGCGCCAGACAAGCGCGAGGCGCCAGTCAAGCGCGAGGTTTCCTCCAGACGAGAAGCGTCTTATAGGATTCAAGCGCCAGATAAGCGTGAAACTCTTTACAGGCGCGAGGATGTAACCAGACGTGATACGTCTGCCAAACCAGCAGCGTCAGCCGAGCGCGAGGACACAGCCAGGCGCGAGGATTCAGCCAGGCGCGAGGCGCCAGACAAGCGTCATCCTTACAAGGATATAGCACCAGAAAGGCGCGAGGCGCCAGCCAGGCGCGAGGCGTCAGCCAGGCGCGAGATTTTAGAGAGGCGCGAGGCATCAGTCAGGCGCGAGGCGCCAGCCAAGCGCGAGGAGTCAGCCAGGCGCGAGGCGCCAGCCAAGCGTGAGGAGCTAACCACCCTGACGTCAACTCCCAGGTCTGACTTTCTGTTCCCTTCGCAGTTGGTGAGGGACATTTCCCGTTCTCTGTCGAGAAGCGACACAGGATCTTCTCCTTCAATCATCCAGGAAGAAGAGACCAGTGATGGTGGGAGACAAGAAAGGTGTTTCTACGCCTGTTCGGCCCTTTCGAGGAGGCCCTCCCTCTAGCTACCGCTAAAAGGAAAGCGACTGAGGAAGAGAGGTAGAGCCTCTTTCCGTCCCTTTAAAAGGGGAAAGTGAAGTGACGCTCCTCCAAACACCAGTAGGTGCCAGGCTCCGGGGATTTGCGGAAGCCTGGACTCTCATAGATACAGACGCTTGGTCAATGTCTGTTCTACAGAAAGGATACCTCATTCCTTTCCTGGACAATCCTCCCCTGACGTCAACTCCGCGGGAATTGTCCGCCAATTACAAGGACCCTGTGTTGAAAGATACTCTTCAACAAATGGTGGATCAAATGTGGGACAAGAGAGCAATAGAGCTAGTGCTGGATCAAAGCTCCCCAGGGTTTTACAATCTTCTTTTCTTGGTTGCGAAAGCCTCGGGGGGCTGGAGACCAGTTCTGGATGTCAGCGCTCTGAACAAGTTTGTTCAGAAACAGAAGTTCTCCATGGAGACTTCTGCATCAGTCCTTGCGGCTCTTCGCCAAGGGGATTGGATGGTGTCTCTGGATCTCCAGGATGCCTATTTTCACGTCCCGATCCATCCTTCGTCGAAGAAGTACCTCCGTTTCATGACGGGGGGAAGGATCTTCCAATTCAGAGCCTTGTGTTTCGGCCTGTCTACGGCTCCTCAGGTCTTCACGAGAGACGTCTGAATTGTTGCAGAGGAGCTCTGTACATGCTCTTAGCCCCTCTCCTATGAGGAGTTTGTCTCCCGTAGAGAGAGTTATTGGGCAGGAAGACCCAGAACGAGAATTGATTTCTCCTTCTGATCCTATATTGGAAGAGGACTCAGAAGACGAGACTCACGGCAGAGAAGGGCTGTCTAACTATAAAGTTTTGACAGCTCTCCTTCTTCAGGAATACGGAGATGCCTTGATCCCTGCCGCTCCTCCTTCTCCTCGTTCACTTTTTTCATGCTCCAAGACGCCGAAGTCGTCGGCTTTTTTGAAGATGAGGCCGACGATTTCTATGAAGAGAGCTCTTCAGTCGCTGGATAGCTGGATGCTAACCAAGAAGGAGCTAGTCAGAACGGTGTTTTGCATGCCTCCCGCTAGACTTACGGGCAAGAGAGGTATTTGGTACCAGACTGGGGAGAATATGGGGCTCACTCTCCCAGCTTCGGCTGAAGCTGACTTTTCCAGTCTGGTAGATGCATCCAGGAGACATAGCCTTCATACGGCTAAGATAACTTGGGGTCTTTCGGAGTTGGATCATCTCCTCAAGGGACTTTTTCACATTTTGGAAGTCTTCAACTTCCTAGATTGGTCCCTTGGGGTGATGTCCAAGAAGGCCCATGCCTCGGAAGGACTCGATCCGGACGTACTCCTTGCAATATTGTCGTGCATCGACAAGGCGGTACAGGACGGCTCAGGGGAAGTCTCTTCCTTATTTGGAGCAGGTCTCTTGAAGAAGAGATCTGTTTTTAGCGCTTTTTTTACTAAAGCAGTGTCTCATTCGCAAAGGGCAGCCTTGTTATTCGCTCCTCAGGTCTTCACGAGCCTTATGAAAAATGTGGCGAGATGGCTTCACCTGAAAGGAATCAGTATATCTCTATACCTAGACGACTGGCTCATCAGAGCAAAGTCAGAGAAACAGTGTTTGGAGGACCTGGCTGTGACACTAAACCTGATAAAGACCTTAGGATTGCTCGTGAACCTCGAGAAGTCCCAACTGATCCCCAGCCAGAACTTGGTCTATCTGGGGATTCGGATGGATTCTCGGGGTTTTCGAGTATTTCCTTCTCAAGAGAGACTAACGAGAGGTTTAGAGAAAGTCTCTCTCTTCTTAAGGAAGGAACGTACTTCGGCGAGGGAATGGTTGAGCCTATTAGGGACTCTTTCCTCGCTCGAACAGTTCTTTCCTCTAGGAAGACTTCATCTCCGTCCGCTTCAGTTCTTCCTCAGAAGATCGTGGAACATGAAGACAGGGCTTCTCTCGGACAGTTTTCCCATTCCAGTGTTGATGAAGCGCCACTTAGAATGGTGGTTACTCCCACTGAAGGAAAACAAGGGTACTTCCCTAGAAACGCAGAACCCAAACCTTGTATTGTTTTCCGACGCGTCGGAAAAAGGTTGGGGAGCAACCTTGGGAAAGAGAGAGGTGTCAGGCACTTGGAATGCTCTTCAAGTGTCCTGGCACATAAACTGCAAAGAGCTGTTTGCTGTACACCTAGCCCTAAAGAGCTTCGAACCTTTAGTGAGGAACAAGATAGTCCAAGTGAATGCGGACAATACAACCGCCCTTGCATACATTCGAAAGCAAGGAGGTACACACTCGTATGCCCTATACGAGCTCGCAAGAGACCTGCTGTTGTGGACATCTCAAAGGAACATCTCTCTTTTGACGAGGTTTGGTTCAAGGAGTAAGGAACGTGAGAGCAGGACAGGCTGAGCAGGAGGAACCAGGTCCTTCATACCGAATGGACCCTCCACTCAGAAGTTTGTCGGAATCTCTGGTCTCTTTGGGGGACTCCTCATGTCGACCTCTTTGCCACGTTCCTCTCAAAAAGACTGGAAGTCTTTTGTTCAGTAGTAGAAGACCCCAGAGCTCTAACAGTAGACGCCTTCCTGCTAGATTGGTCTCATGTAGACGTTTACGCATTTCCCCATTCAAGATTCTGGGCAAGTGCTCAGGAAGTTTGTGACATCAAAGAGGGGACGAAAATGACCCTGATAGCCCCCTTTTGGCCAGCTCAAGAGTGGTTCCCAGAGGTGCTGGAGTGGATGGTAGATTCCCCAGATCCCTCCCACAAAGGAAGGATCTTCTCAGACAACCCACACTTCGAGAGGTTTCATCAAAAACCTCCCGCTCTCGCTCTGACTGCCTTTCGACTATCGAAAGACTTGTCAGAGCGAGAGGCTTTTCTAGCAAAGCAGCAAGCTCGATCGCTAGAGCCCGGAGAACTTCCACTATCCGAGTTTACCAATCGAAGTGGGAAGTTTTTAGAAGGTGGTGCAAGTCGAAGAAGTTGTCCTCCTCCAGTACCTCTGTAACAGAAATCGCTGATTTTCTGTTATTTTTGAGAGAGGAATCGCGTCTCTCCGTAGCCACGATAAAGGGCTATAGGAGTATGCTTTCGGCCATCTTTAGGAATAGAGGCCTAGATTTGGGAAATGATAGAGATCTACATGATCTGATTAGATCTTTTTGAGACCAGAAGTCTTAATGATTACTTCTCCCCCTAACTGGAATCTCGACGTGGTACTTAAGTTCTTGTCCTCAGCGAGATTTGAACCCCTGCATTTGGCCTCGTTTCGTGACATAACGAGAAAATGTTTGTTTCTTTTGTCACTGGCGACGGCTAAAAGAGTTAGTGAGCTGCACGCCCTTAGTGATAAAGTGGGTTTCAATCTAGATTCAGCCATCTGTTCTTTCAAAGAATTATTCTTGGCGAAGAATGAAAATCCTTCGAATCCCTGGCCGAGAAACTTCGAAGTAAAAGGCTTATCGGGTCTCGTCGGCAGGGAATCGGAGAGGTCTCTTTGCCCAGTAAGGGCTTTAAAGTTTTACATGCAGAAAAAGAAGCAGTTGGGAGGTTCTAGACAAGGTCTCTGGTGCTCGGTGAAGGATCCATCAAGACCTATGTCTAAGAATGCATTAGCCTTTTTTGTCAGGAACGTCATTACGGACGCTCATAAGGCTTGCACGGATGATTCTTTCAAACTCCTGAGAGTAAGAGCTCATGAAGTGAGAGCAGTGGCTACGTCTCTCTCTTTTCAGAGAAACATGTCACTAAAGAATATCTTGGAAGCGACATATTGGAGATGTAATTCAGTGTTTGCTTCTCACTCACTTTGAAGGACGTTCGTGTGACCTATGAAAAATGTTTTTCTTTAGGTCCTTTCGTGTCTGCGGGCACAATCCTGGGTACAGGAGCTAACACCAATCCTTAATTAATAAATAAGTCTAATAGATATGTTCTAGACTTTCTGCTGAACAAGTGCAGTTGCCACACAGGCGGCCCAGTCACTTTCGTTCAGTAAGGAACTCTTGTGATATCTTTTATTAGATGAGTATCATAAAATTTTTTTTTGGAAAATTATTGTGTGCGTGTGCAATTTGGTTTGAGTTATGGTTGTTGTGAAGAGTTTGGGGATAACTCGGAGCAATTTTTAATACTAACATGGTGGTTAGGATCAGGTGGTCGGGATTGGTTGTGTGCTCCTTAATAAGGTGTGTTGTCATATAAGTGGATCAGCACCCATTGACAAAGTCCTTTCAGGCTCTGCCGAGTAAGTGGATAGGACCCCTTCGGCAGAACCACAAGAATTCTTGGCCATAGATCACATATCTCGCTAAAGTTTCTTGAGGTGATGCAGACTACGGGGCAAACACCCACGAAGTCTACCACCTATCAGGTAGGAACCAAGGTTTTATTTATACCTACAACATATGTTGTTTACCTGTCTATTCCAGAAGTAGCTGTCTCTTACCCTCCACCGAAGGGTGCCAATCAGCTATGTATATATCTGACAGGTAAGTTGATTGTATGAAAATGATATTATGATACAATAAAGTTTCATACATACTTACCTGGCAGATATATACGATTAGGGCCCACCCAGCCTCCCCGCAAGGAGACAGGGGGAAGAGAAAATATATGATAGAAAACGGGAATGGTTTCTAGTCCTGCGCCCAGGGCAGGAGTAGATCACCTGACCTACCTGTAGCGAGTGGCGCGAAATTTGAATCTCTGTCGGGGACGACGAAGTCTTAGCTATGTATATATCTGCCAGGTAAGTATGTATGAAACTTTATTGTATCATAACAATATCATGTTTTGCATATATAGTATATTACATATTTAGGTGATTTTAAAAAATTTTCTGTGTTTGTGTATTTTGGAATTACAGTAATTTCACTGATTCCAGGTGCTATTTATGTTAACCCCATCATCCACCAGCAACATGTTGATACTCTTCATGAACGAGTCCTACACCATCCATTAGCTGTACATCTTCCAGTGGCTTTAATGAAGTTCTATACATGTAAGTATAGATCAGTTTGCAAATTATATGTAAACAACTGTTAACCCTTAAACGCGAGCCAGTATTTCCGAAAGTGTCTCCTGTACGCCTGCGGGGTTCGCGAGTGAGTGCCTAAGCGGAAAAAAAGTTTTATTAAAAAAATCACAGCATGCTTAGTTTTCAAGATTAAGAGTTCACTTTTGGCTCCTTTTTTTGTCATTGCCTGAAGTTTAGTAGGCAACCATCAGAAATGAAAAAAAAATATCATTATCATATATAAATATTGGAATATATGACAGTGCGAAAAAAAATTTTCATATATAATTGTATACAAATCGTGCTGTGAGCAAAACGGTTAAAGCTAATGAGTTAATTTTGTTTTCATTGTATTTTACACTAAATTGCAATGATTTTGGTATATAACAAATTGTAAAACGATCAAAGCAACACTAGAGAAAATATCACAATATGATGCATGATTCGTAAAAAGTTGTTTTCAAAGAAAATTCACTATAAATCAAAATATTGTGCTAGAGACTTCCCGTTTATTGCAAAATGAAGGTAATTGATTGAATATTACTAGACTGTAAGTGTTGTAGCTTACAATTGCAGTTTTTGACCATTTCGGTCAAGTTAAAGTTGACCAAAGGTCGAATTTTTTATATTTATCATGATTTATATGAAAAATATTTCAAAACTGATAAAAGCTTACAACAATGAGTTATTTTTGTTGTATTCTACATTAAATTGTGCACATTTTCATATATAAAACTTTATGTAACGGCTAATATAAAATGGTGCAAACATTACGACAAACTGGTGAAGGAATTTCAGATTTTTTCAAAAATTCACCATAAATCGAAATATTGTGCTAGTGACTTCCAATTTGTTGCTAAATGAAGGTGAATTATTAAATATTACTAGAGTGTACGAGTTTTAGCTTATATTTGCGTTTTTCGACCATTTCGGTCGAGTTAAAGTTGACCGAAGGTTGAAATTTTGGCATTTATCATGATTTATATGAAAATATTTCAAAACTGATTAAAGCTACAACCATGGGTTGTTTTTTGTTGTATTCTACATGAAATTGTGCACATTTTAATATATAAAACTTTATGTAATGTCTAATAATAAAACGGTGCAAACATTACGACAAACTGATGAAAGAATTTCTGATTTTTTCGGCAGAGTTACTGCGCGGACATAAGGAAAAAGTTTTTTTTTTAAATTCACCATAAATCAGAATATTTTGCTAGAGACTTCCAATTTGTTGCAAAATGAAGGTAAATGATTGTATATTACTAGAATGAAAGAGTTTACCTTACAATTGCGTTTTTCGACCATTTCGGTCGAGTCAAAGTTGACCGAAGGTTGAAATTTTGGCACTTATCGTAATTTAAATGAAAATATTTCAAAACTGATAAAAGCTGCAAGCATGGGTTGTTTTTTGTTCTATTCTACATGAAATTGTGCACATTTTCATATGTAAAACTATGTAACAGCAAATATAAAACTGTGCAAAAATTACGACAAAGTGACGAAAGAATTTCTGAGGTATGTCGCTGATGCTTTTAGTGCGAGAAGAAAGAAATTCGTGCATGCGCACCTGGGTAATGCTTGTAAACAAAACAACAGCTTGATCCGTGAACTCCCAGCATCCCTCAAGGTGCGTGATTCAAAATTTTTTGCCAAGTAGGCCTATAACTATTTTTCCGCAAATATTTAAAAAAACTTTTTTGAGTCTACGTATTTTGCTTCAATTAAGCACCCGATAGACAATTTTATCAACATAAAATACGTCCAATAGGCGTTTAAGGGTTAACCTAATCAAACTCTACAAAACCTATTTTATTGTGCGATACTCCTGTATCCCTTTATTACAAACAATTATTTGAATGAGGTGGCCACTGCCTGATTCTATCTTCTATGGCCACAAACATTTGTGTTCTTGCTCTTACTAGTAGTTTGGTAAAAAAAGAAAATGTATAACATCACTTTTGAAATTAAAGTGTACTGCTATGTATTCAAATTTCATTATAAGCAGTTTTGTTTTAAATCCTAAAATGCAATATTGACAGAGGCTATTGAATTACGTCGTTAATATTCTAGTCTATTCACTAAAAATTGGTAAAGCTATATTTTGGTTTTGTATGAGTTTGATGTTTCATTCATACTCATTTATAGGAGAATTCACTTTTCATATTTATTTACTTGCAAATTTTATACTGTATATTTTTCTATTGTGAAATTTTTCCTCAGTGGTGGAATCTACTGGCGCTAGCAGTGAATTTTATGACAAATTCACCATCCGTTATCACATCAGCATCATTTTCAAGAGCTTTTGGAATGATAGGCAGCATAGACAAGCTGTTATCACAGAATCCAAGTAAGTTCTAATAATTCTCACTTGTATTACTATATAACTATTTTTAGTGCTATGTCAACAATTGTCAATAATTGTTAAGTTTGTTCACCTCTATTCTGACAAATTTTTAATGTTCATATATTTTGAATTATTATAAACAGCAGGGGAGATAAGCCCATTTGTTAAACTATAGATTTGTTCATATGCAAAACAAACCCTCGGTCTTAACAATAGGATAATCTTTTTGTGCCAGCTGAAAACTGGTTAAAAACAATCGAAGATTGTATTGCAAGGAATTTGTGGCATCTGGCAACTCATGTAAACGAGGTAGAAGCTGGTCACCAACCAAGCACAGAACCTCGTGACACGCTAGTCTTTCTTTGACCTCCTTGGAGTTAGTCCACTTTTGCTCCTCGCTTCTCAAAGACACGTTCCTTTGTATGGCCGATATTTCTTTGGCTTCAGTGTGTGTGTTCGTGTGATAGTTGTACATCATCGAGTCTATTTTATTTTAGTTCATGAGGCACCATGTTTTATTTATTGCCAAAGTATTAGTTATATTCATGACATTGACATATGTATTATTACTTTTAATGCATATAGAACTACAACAGAAATTCAGAGTTAGAATGGAAGTATAATGGCCTATGATATGTACATTATACTCATATATGTAAGAATATAGTCAACAGAATGCTTTTAAGGCAGAAAACTAACTATGAGTATAAATGCATATCCTTGACATTATGTTAAAACTTATGTTTTATTCGTCCAAGTTTTACAATTGAGTCAGACATATAGATAAAATTTACTTCAAGTTCCACAGATAACAAATAAAATTAGAAACTAACATCAATTACAAAAAATTATCTTGATGCTTGGCCCCACCCATAGGGGTTAGTGCCATCATTGCACCTCACATGTGCATTGCAGACATTAGTACTTAACAGTCTTTGCAGCATCCCTTTGGCCCCTAGCTGCAACCTCTTTCATTCCTTTTACTTTACCTCAGTTCATATTTTCTTCTATCTAACTTTCCACCCTCTCTAACAATTGATTCATAGTGCAACTGTGAAGTTTTCCTCCTGTTACACCTTCCAAACCTTCTTACTGTCAAATTTTCTTGCAGCACTGAATGACCTCATAGGTCCCAGAGCTTGGTTTTCGGCCTAAATTCTATTCTATTTATTCTACCTTTATGCCTAAGACACAGACTTGCGTCTTATAACTTTCTGTGTTACCATGCAGGTATATCAAATAACTGTCGTTAACCATTTGAGATTCTGATGACTTGCTGCAATTTCATGCCTTACAATTAATTTGTTGGAAAAAAAAATCATAAGTATTTTGAGTAGGCTAGCCTGAAGATGACATCTGGAGAGTTGTTGGAAATAGTTTCTCTCTCTCTCCCCCACACAAGTGCTGGCTATTCAAAGAGAATTATCATTAAATCAGCTCATTTGAAATTCTTAAAGTTTTGCCTGTTTTTTTTTCTTCGCAAAAAGCTGACATCATCATAATGTAAATATCAGCAAAGGAAGGTTATTGTGGCCTTCATTGGTTTAGTAGTAAAATCACTACTATTTTTTTTATTTGTACAAGAAGTAAGGAAGTTCTGTTCTCTACCAACTTCAACACATTATTCTGGCCTTATAATTTTGTTTGTTACATTTTCAATGACATCAAAATAAAG
The DNA here is from genome assembly GCF_015104395.2 of Macrobrachium nipponense. Lineage (NCBI taxonomy): Eukaryota > Metazoa > Arthropoda > Malacostraca > Decapoda > Palaemonidae > Macrobrachium > Macrobrachium nipponense. Next base: position 21,664,925 of record NC_061099.1, on the reverse strand, counting down.
TACAATTACTTGGCTTTAGAGTTACACCATAATCAGTGCACTCTCTTGGGAAACAAATATATAACCAAGATGTAAATATTCTTTTAACTTCTCAAGCAGTTCACTAGAATGAAGCATGTTTTTCACAGCTCTCAAAGAGAAATTATGTAAATACAGTGGACCCCCCGTATTCGCGTTCTCCGGATTCGCAGACTCACACGTTCGCGGATTTCTCTCGGGAACGTTTCCCTACATTATTCGCTGAAAATTCGTGCATTCGCGGTATTTTTCTATGAGAAATATCCACAAATTCCTGGGTTTTTTTTTATCAATTTCATCATAAAATGCACTTTTTGTGATAAAACTATTAAAAAAACCAAGTATGAAAATTTTTAGTGGTTTTTCTTAAGTTTTAACTAACAAAATAGGCTGTTTTTAGCCTTTTATAGGGGTTCCAAAACATTCGCGGATTCTAACTATTCCAGGGGGGTCTGGTATGCATCCCCCGCGAATACGGGGGGACCACTGTATATAAAATATTTGAATACACTAAAAATACATTGCAGTAGATAGAAATAATTCCATACATTAACCCCCACAGTCCAGGCTCGTATACACTTATGCATACACTCATGACTGGGCTAAATGTAAGGATGGCCAATTTAAAAGAAAAACTAAAAAAACTCATCAATGGAAAGAGGACGATGTGTATTCACATGGTTTAAGAAAAAAATTCTAAAAACTGTTGTACCTTCCACGGGAAGTTGTAAGTGAATATTTCCCACCCCTTGCAGGCCACTTTTCCCTATGATAGTTGTAAAAAATATGCTAATTTTACAAAGTTGAAGCATTCTATTATATTTATTGTAAAACATTTACAACGCATCCTTGAATGGGAATTTTGTGACTACATTGCCCCTTACCACCTCGAGCTTCTGAGCTCACTCACAATCTTATAGGGTTGCAATCTGAGGAGTTGCCAATAGTGATATATGGAACTAGGAACATTTTTCCTGCAAAATTCGTTCAAACTGTATGGCGCCAAATCTTGATCGTATATGTACGATGCCCATCCACTGCCCTGAAGCTATATGTGATCTTATACATACGATACCCGAGCTATTGGGGGTTAAACACAATTTCTTGGCATTTCTTTATAACACACAATTCCTTGATATTTGGGCTTTGCGTTTTAGTCTCTTTTGTACCATTGAATATGGGATTGGTTGTTAATGTGGTTTGTCCAAAAAATTTCCCATAAGATAGAAAAAAAATGAAATTTTTGCAACTTCTGCATGTTCAAGTTTAGAAAATAATTATAGTTTGAATATTATTATTTTACAGCTCAGGGAAGGAGTTTGTGAAGTTTGTTAACCTCCTCATGAACGATACCACCTTTTTGTTAGATGAATCATTAGATGCCCTAAAGGTAAGGGATATACCACTGTTCCTATCAAATGTTGTCCAAGAATCATGTACTTTCTGTCCTAAACCAAAACTTTTATAAGAACTGAATTATTTTCAATTTGCAGATCATAAGAAAATAAATTAGAATGTAAGATTTGGTTAAATGATGAAATTGTAATACATGTTCATAAAGTATATAGTATATAGATGTATATATTCATTTCTTTCCTATTCAGCGAATTCATGAAGTGCAAGAGGAAATGGAGAGAGGAACTTGGTCAAAACAGACAAGAGAACAACAGCAGAGTCGGCAGAGATTACTGGCTACTGATGAAAGACAGTGCAGGTAACTCCATTGTAGTCAAGGCCAAAGTTGATGCTCCAGTGAACAAAGTTAACTTAAATATAATCAGCTGACTATAAGTCTCTCTTTTTCATGTTTCATTTGTTTGTAATTCAGTGTTCTCTCATTAATCTGATCAGACTTCTAAAAAATATATATGTTAAAAAAAATTTCTAGTTAATTTGTAGATGTACATTAATTGTGGACATGCATAGTGTTTTGTGTGGCGTACGTTAACCCTTAAACGCCGACTGGACGTATTTTATGTCAACATTTTTTGTCTCTCGGGTGCCGACTGGACGTATTTTACGTCGACATACAAAAGTTTTTTTAAAAATTCGCGGAAAAATACTTTTAGGCCTACCAGCCGAAAACTCTTGAATCACGCGCCTTTGGGGATGCTGGGAGTTCACGGATCAAGGTGTTGTTTTGTTTACAATCATTACGCAGACGCGCAAGCGCGAATTTCTTTCTTGCCGCACTAAAAAGTATCTGTGACACATCTTGGAAATTATTTCGCCACTTTGACATAATTTTTGTACTATTTTAAATTAGCCGTTACATGGAGTATTATATATGAAAATGTGAGCATTTTTATGTAGAATACAACAAAAAAATAGTCATGATTGCAGCTTTTATCAGTTTTGAGATATTTCCATATAAATAACGATGTGCCAAAATTTCAACCTTCGGTCAATTTTGACTCTACCGAAATGGTCGAAAAAACGCAATTGTAAGCTAAAACTCTTACAGTCTAGTAATAATCAGTCATTTATCTTCCTCTTAAAACAAATTCGAAGTCTCTAGCAAACAAATTCGAAGTCTCTAGCACAATATTTAGATTTATGGTGAATTTAAAAAAAACCTTCCTTCTTTCCTCCCTCCGCGCGCTGATTCTCCGCCACAAATCTCCGAAATGCGTACGTCCCATTCTCGGAATATTTGCTCCATTTCATATTAGGCATTTCATAGAGTTTTATACATGAAAATGTGCGCAATTTCATGTAGAATAAAACGAAAAATATTTGAAGGTTGTAGCTTTTCTAATTTCAGAAATAATTGCATATAAAAAATATATATAAAAAAATTCGACATTTGGTCAACTTCAACTTCTTTTTTTTTATTCAGATATGGTCAAAAAACTGCAATTGTAAGCTAATACTCTTACAGTATAGTAATATTCAATTGTTTGTCTTCATTTTGAAAGAAATTGGAAGTCTCTAGGACAATATTTAGATTTATGGTGAATTTTTGAAAAAAATATTTGTTTACGTCCGCGCGTTACGAATTCATGCATTAATTTGTGATAATATTTTGTGTGTTGCTTTTATCGTTTTACAATGTGTTATAAACCAAAATGATCGCAATTTAGTGTACATTACAATGAAAAAAAAGTAACTTGTTACCTTTAACCGTTTTGCGCACAGCGTGATTTGAATACAATTATATGTGAAATTTCGTTTTTGCGCTATCATATATCGCATTATTTATATATGATAATGATAATTTTTTTCATTTCTGATTGTTGCATACTAAACTTCAGCCAATGACAAAAAAAAAGGAGCCAAAAATGAACTCTTAATCTTGAAAACTAAGCGCACTGTGATTTTTTGAAAAAAAATATTTTTTCCGTTTCCGCGCTCACTCCGAAACACCTCCGGCTCACGGGAGACAATTTTTATTTAACCGCTTCGGCGTTTAAGGGTTAATTGTGGACATACATGGCATGCCACACAAAACACTATGTATGGTATGTGGCTGTTTCTATTTTGCCTTTATACCTCATTCATTTCCTTCATTCTCTTCCTACTTTTTTATTCCAACCCCTTTAATAGTCCTGCTCCAATTTTCACCTCTCTATTAAGAATACACCACCTCAGGTGCACCTTATAGAATGTTTGTAACTAATTCTATTAAGAATAAACCCCTGATATTTGCCTACAATGTACAGTTTTGTTTAATGTTAAATTTTGTATGGTTTGTTGTTATTTTTTAGATCATGAACCCTATTCATATAGAACAAGCCCGCAAGGGCCATTGACTTGAAATTCAAGTTTGTTGATTATGCTAATAATTTTTTGTTTCAATTTACATCGCCAGATCATACCTAACTTTAGCAAGAGAAACTGTCGACATGATGCATTACTTAACTCAAGAAGTACCTGTTCCATTCTTAAGGCCTGAGCTGTGTGACAGACTGGCTGCAATGCTCAATTTTAATCTTGCCCAACTCTGTGGTGAAAAGTGTAAGTAAAGGCTTTTGTTTTTTACAAGTTTGACATTTCAACAAGTTAATTGGGAGGTTTTCACATACCTAAATTTTCAACTGAAATTTCCCTTTTTTATTTTGATGTGTTATAAAAGCTAGGTTTTCAATAAAGGTCTTTTATGAAAGTCACAGGCAAGTTGGTGGCCCATATAAAAAGAAAATGTGTGGGTCATAAGGGAAAAAAAAGTTTTCATATTTAATAGGCTAAGATGCACCATCTGCAAAGTATATTGAGCATTGAGAAAGTAAACTTGCCCTTAGTTGTAAGGCTGCAACTTTGATTATAGTGCACCATAAGGGGGCTATTTACAGGATGTTGGTTTTTCTAAAACTGTTATTAGCACATATTAAATAGTAAATTGGAGGGAAAGGATCATAATTGTGTATTTATAAATTAAGGAGAAAGTCGTATAAAATATACTTATACGTCTTATTTCAGGTGGAAATTTGAAAGTAAGACAAGCTGACAAATATGGGTGGGAACCCGAAAATTGTTGAACAAATAGTAGACATCTATTTACATTTAGATTCAGATAAATTTGCTGAAGCTATTGCTACTGATGAGGTAAGTCAGGAGTTTTAGGAGTGAAAACACAACAGTAAACTTGTCATTACAGCTTCTTTCATGTATTTAAGATTGTAATTTTCCTTTTATTTTTTCGTCACTTCAGTTTGATTTTACCTCTTTATGAGCCGTGTACCCTCTTTCTTATTATCATTACCTTGATGGAACTGAACAATTATTTATGTCTCCCATCCTTTCACCATGGTTAACCATTTAATCATACTGTCACAACTCTGTCCAGCTTATCATCTTTAAAATGTTAACTCCCAGTGTGTCTTTTTTTCTTTTTTTTTTTTTTCTTAATAATGTACTATTATCTTCAACTCCCACCACTGGAGACAGTTTGTTAATTGCCCAGTGATTGTGCAACCCTTTCTTCTATTTTTTTTACATATTGTATTTCATCATTATTTACTTTTCTGTAATAGTGTTTAAATAATGTTTACTATTACAGTGTAATTATATATCTCCATTAAGCCCTGTTATAATGCAGTTGTTATGCAATTGACCATATTATGCACAACTCGGTTGTTTAGTCTTGTATGCTTGTACTAACATCTGATGTTCACTACATAATTCCAGAGATCATTCAAGAGGGAACTTTTTGAAACTGCAGCCTCAAAGTTGGAGCGTGCTGTAATTAAAAGCAGCTCTGAGGTTGCCAAATTTCGTAGTATTGGCCAAAAAGCATTCAGCGTTCAGCAAGCTAATCAGAAGAAAGATGAGGATTATAGTGATGCCCCAGATCATTTTATGGGTAATTATTTTTCACTTTTAGTACAGTATATATAAGGATATTAGTAACAACAAAAATGTACAGTAATGCCCATATTATTTGATGGTTACTTATTTTCACCTCATTTTAGTGGTGTAATGAAATTATGTAGTAGGAAAAATGAATACAGTTGACCCTCGATAAATCGGACCCCATTAATCTGGATACGTATCAGATAAGGCGGACATCAAAGAGGGTCGGCCAATTTAATTAAATACTTCTGCTCATCATGTACTGGTTTCCTTTTTGTTTACAAATGTAAATATACTTTTCATATATATCTTCATTTTTTATTTACAGTTCTGTATTTATACCGTAAAAAAATAAAATGCTTATTACTTGTAGCCGATTTAACTTTCGTGCAGTACATATTGTCATTACGACACATTGTCTGGAGGGGTAGGAAGTACCATTGCCAACAGTTTTACCTATCTACTGCCTGACTGGTAGCTACCGTATGATGCCTTGTGACGAAAGTAATCTTTATGAAGACAAAACCTGAGTTACTGAACAATTCTTGTGCTTATGTGACAAATGACATGAAAGAGAGAGAGAGAGATTGCCAGTTCCTCTGTGCAGCTTAATTCTATCATCAATTTTATCTTTTATATTTCAATAATTTTGAAGGAAGGAATTCATTATATTCATATAATAAGTAAAATACATACACTATTAAAAACTATATATTGAATTCAAAACATGCACTTACAGACAGATTACAGCTAAAACCTGATTGGCTGGCTGGTTGCCATGGTGATCTGATAGCCAATGACAGCCCTCTACTTCTGCAAACTGTTGATGATGTTTGTAACAATAAAGAACAACTTTTTCAAGATTGATATGATGAAATATATTTTGTAGTTTTACTTATCGTTAAAATTCACAAGTTGAATTACAATGATTTTGATCATGTATATTTTTACAGTTTAGAATGTTTTCGTTAAAAACAAAATGTGTTAGTGAACATGTGGTCTTAATTGTCCCACTATTTTTTTATTGATGATCTTAATGATCTCATTCATTTAATAGTATATTATTAATAATTAATATAAATAGTAATAAACTATAATAAATTAAAAAAATTGAAAAAGGATAAAAATATTTTTTGCTGCAGTAGTGACGTTTGATTACCCAATTTTGCATTCATGTCTTGGCCTAGGCATCTACATATGCAGCTGACTTTATCATTTTTTTCATGTTTTATTCTTCATTTTTCATCTTTTACCATGAGATTTAATTCAGACGTTTCTACATTGCTTTATTATTCATACTTGTTATAAAATAATGAAATGCTGTATATTTATATGCTCGTTAACCCTCTTACGCCGAAGCGGTAAAAAAAAATTGTCTCCCGTGTGCCGGAGGTGTTTCAGAGTGAGCGCGGAAGCGGAAAAAATATTTTTTTCAAAAAATCACAGCGCGCTTAGTTTTCAAGATTAACAGTTCGTTTTTGGCTCCTTTTTTTTGTCATTGGCTGAAGTTTAGTATGCAACCATCAAAAATGAAAAAAATTATCATTTCATAATATAGATAAATAATGCAATATTATGATAAAAGTGCCAAAAAACGAAATTTTCATATATAATTGTATTCAAATCGTGCTGTGTGCAAAACGGTTTAAAGGTAACAAGTTACTTTTTTTCGTTGTAATGTACACTAAATTGCGATCATTTTGGTATATAACACATTGTAAAACGATAAAAGCAACACAGAGAAAATATTATCACAAAATAATGCATGAATTCGTAACGCGCGGACGTAAACAAATATTTTTTTCAAAAATTCACCATAAATCTAAATATTGTCCTAGAGACTTCCAATTTCTTTCAAAATGAAGACAAATGATTGAATATTACTATACTGTAAGAGTATTAGCTTAGCAATTGGAAGTTTTTGACCATATCTGACGAGTTAAAGTTGACCGAATGTCGAATTTTTTTATATATATATTTTCTATATGCAATTATTTCTGAAATTAGAAAAGCTACAACCTTCAAATATTTTCTGTTTTATTCTACATGAAATTGCGCACGTTTTCATGTATAAAACTCTATGAAATGGAGCAAATATTCCGAGAATGGGACGTATGCATTTCGGAGATTTGTGGCGGAGAATCCGCGCGCGGAGGGAAGGAAAGATTTTATTTTAGATTCACCATAAGTCTAAATATTTTTGCTAGAGACTTCAAATTTGTTTCAAGATGAAGATAAATGACTGAATATTACTAGACTGTAAGAGTTTTTAGCTTACAATTTGCATTTTTCGACATTTTGGTAGAGTCAAAGTTGACCGAACGTGGTTTTTTTTCTATTTATCGTGATTATATGAAACAAATATTTCAAAAATGAGGAAAAGCTACAACCTTCAATTACTTTTTGTTGTATTCTACATGAAATTGCGCACATTTTCATATATAAAACTTTATGTAACGGCTAATTTAAAATGGTGCAAACCTTACCACAATCGCACGTATGATTTTTTCGGACGTAAAGAAAGTGTTATTTTTTTCATAAATTCACCATAAATCGAAATATTGTGCTAGAGACTTCCAATTTGTTGCAAAATGAAGGTAAATGCTTGAATATTACTAGAATATAAAGCGTTTTTAGCTTACATTGCGTTTTTTTTTCGACCATTTCGGTAGAGTCAAAGTTGACCTCCGAAGGTTGAAATTTTGGCAATTATCGTTATTTATATGAAAATATCTCAAAACTGATAAAAGCTACAACCATGGGTTGTTTTTAGTTGTACTGTGCATGAAATTGCGCACATTTCCATATAAAACTTTATATAACGGCTAATTTTAAAATGGTGCAAACATTACCACAATCGCTTGTATGATTTTTTTCGGAAGAGTTACCGCGCGGACGTACGGAAAAAGTTTTTTCATAAATTCACCATAAATCGAAATATTGTGCTAGAGACTTCCAATTAGTTGCAAAATTAAGGTAAATGATTGAATATTACTAAAATATAAGAGTTTTAGCTTACATTGCGTTTTTTTTCGACCATTTCGGTAGAGTCAAGTTGACCGAGGTTGAAATTTTGGCAATTATCGTTATTTATATGAAAATATCTCAAAACTGATAAAAGCTACAATCATGAGTATTTTATTGTTGTATTCTACATAAAAATGCGCACATTTTCATATATAATACTTCATGTTATGGCTAATTTACAATGGTACAAAAATTATGTCAAAGTGACGAAATAATTTCCGAGATGTGTCACAGATACTTTTTAGTGCGGCAAGAAAGAAATTCGCGCTTGCGCGCCTGCGTAACAATTGTAAACAAAACAACACCTTGATCCGTGAACTCCCAGCATCCCCCAAGGCGCGTGATTCAAAAGTTTTAGGCTGGTAGGCCTATAAGTATTTTTCTGCAAATTTAAAAAAAAACTTTTGTAAGTCGACGTAAAATACGTCCAGTCGGCACACGGGAGACAAAAAATGTCGACGTAAAATACGTCCAGTCGGCGTAAGAGGGTTAAACGGGACTATTGGCTAAGAGGACACCCTGTCCTCCCATTAATCCATCTTAACGAGGGTTGACTGTACAGTGCATAGGATTATATTGTCTCAAATTTTATATTTGATTTTGGTGATCTGCAAATCAGATTCCTTTCATCCTGAATAGTTTGCAAATTCTGACTTTTAATTTGCATATTTCTCTCAGACCCTTTAATGCAAACATTAATGGAAGATCCAGTTGAACTACCGTCCGGAGTTGTGATGGACCGGCCCACAATTGTTCGGCATTTACTTAACGACCCCACCGATCCATTTACCAGGCAACCTCTTTCTGAAGAGCAGCTTAAACCAGGTATGTCGAATTACACCAAAGTATTTTAATGAGCAAGCAGTTTTCTGTATAAACACACAGTAAAGTTTGCTAGTTAATGTTGTGGGGCTATCAAATAACAGCCAATAACCAATGTTGGCATAAAACAGAAGATGAACTGCTGTGATAATTGCCTTTAGTTAATTACATTGAAGTTATGCAAAATAATGTTAAATTAAAGCGTGTAATATTATGACTAGTAATTAGGAAACATGTCACCTTGATATTTTGTGGGTATGTGAATCTTAAATATTTTGCTTACCTAATTCAACAATATTTCATATTTAATGAGGTGGTTGTTGTTGGGTAAGTTTTGAAATATGAACTGCACATTAATAAAAGTGAAATAAAGATTAACTTATCATGTAGGCTCATACTTAGAAAACACTAAGCTTGGGACCATCTGGAAAGAACAGAAGCTTTAATTTGTGGAAGAAGCTTGCTTTTCCCTTCCTCTGTGGGTACTAAGATTACCCTGTTGCACTATAAAGGTTAAGGGAATTTCAAGGTTGGGTTTGTGTAGGGTTCATTGAAAATATTCAGTTATGGTATTTTCAGTGCAAATGCAAAGATATTCCACATTAGCTTTTATTGATTCCATATAAAAAATTTTTTTCAGCGGAGGCCCTGAAAAAAGAAATTACAGACTGGATTGCAGCTAAATCCAATCCCAAGAGCACATCTTGAGGGCAGTACTATGGTAGCTGTGGATATTCATCTCTGTGCGCTTTTTTTTAAGGTGATGACTGTTATCACTCAGAGTAGATTATTTATGTGGCAGATGAGTTGAGCTGTACAGCATTTCATAGGCTGCTGTATGTAGGTGTAATGAGAACCACTCCTCAGAGATGTGAAGTACAGTGTGTTGACAACATTATGCAGTTAACTTCAGTGTATGTTTGGCTTGCCTTCCATCTTGTGGAAAGTGCGTTGTTGTCTTCATAATTTAAATTTTTTTCATGTATTTTTTTTTTTCATGTCCATATATTGCTTATTACCAGATAACAACAAATGCAGTTTTGGATAAGTGCGTAAAGCCTGGGAAGAAGCTCCTAATGTCACGTAAAATTTTGGGTTGCTCTTAAAAAGCAATAAAGCATATTGGGTGCTGAACAACAATAATACTCTGTGAGTATTTTCTCATCATCAGGGAATATTGTACTGTTAAATTCCAAAACATTAGTCGAAAGCATTTACATAACTCCAAAGTGACTGTTAGCTGCATAATTCAAAAATGACTGTTTGCTAATTAGAGAATAAGAAATTATCAGCCCTCGGGTCTTCTTTCTTACTATCCAAAACATCCTTTTTTACTGTATTTTTAATGTGTATTTTCTTTATTGAATTTACATATCAAATAGTTAAGAAATCTTGTTTGACTTAATAATGTTATTTTTATCCTCTTTTTAGTAAAGTGCTTACTTGACTGTGTTGCGTTTCTTTCAAATTGGAATCTCCGGCCTATAGATATATTTTTTTGGTAACTTGAGATTAAAAGAGATTTTATGGCACTTTAATTTTTTCATAGATGTTTTTCGTTTTATATTTTAAATTCAGATAACCTATTAAATAGCTTAAGATACCAAATGGAATTACAGTTACATAATAGTTTTCTTGATTTTTCTTTGACGTTGTTAAATTTATTCTAAAATTTATTATGTAAGACTTCATAGAGTCATCTCAGAAATGGTTTAGATATACTACAGTATGGTCAGAAAAAAGATTGCAGTGTGTTCGAGATTTTAAATGTATATGTTGTAAAAGGTGAAATTGAAAATTCCAATGTGTGTATTTGACCATGGGTTGGAAGTTATTAACACTAAAGTAGGTTGTGGAATGCTCTTTCTGTGTCCGTGATTGAAAGGCTACAACTGCTAGGCTCTCTCAGGGGTGCTTGCTATTATTCAGAGATTTTTAAATAATGTTTTCGAGATGCCACTGCCACTCACCGTGTGTGAAAATTACGTGCATCCAGCTCAGCAGTTCTCTTTTCAGACATGGCTACATAAATGAAGCACAAGAAAGAAAGAGGAAAAGCAGATCCCACCTTAATCAAATGTGATATAGCAAGAAAAATGCAATTTTCATGTTCAAAACAAGAACTCATCACTATTTGTAAAACACTGTCAGAAATATTTACAGAATGGCTTACCAGGTACCCAAAGAGTATTGACACCAGATATACTAAATTTAATGCCTTCAATGTGGTTAAAAACCTGTTTTCAGAAGTTAATTTAAATTCGAAAAAAACTTTCAGACATGAAAGCCATTCAATTGTATGTACAGTTTATGACTCATAAAGCAAGATACCCTTTATATTACTGCAGCTTGTACACATTTTGGGTTTAATAAAGCAGCAAAAATTAAGAGGTCCTAATCTTTTATATTTACATAGTTGTTAACTCATAAGTTAATACAAACCCATTAATCACAAAATAGACAAACTGTGCAAAGCACATCCACATGTACAATGCAAAGTATTTATTTAAAAGAAAACTTCAAACACCTCCTAGACCAATTCCTAGTCCCGTGAAGATACTTTACTCGTTAATCATTCTTCTATGCGCCTTTGTAGTGGTCAAATGTGCAGCAATTTATTCGAGGAATTACCAGTGTTTTCTACTGCATTTCACAAGTGTCACTTATAATATTAATTTTTGGTTTTATTGTAGTGTCTTACCGAACAATTATAGAGCCGTGATTTCCACGAGCGGCAGGATACTAAATTCAAATTTAGCGCGTCGGCGTCGCCAACACTGGTGGTGATGACGTCATCTCCCTCCACTCGCGGGAGAACCAGGTACAACTGCCCAGGTGAATCCAATTCTTTTCCTGCCGGCGTCCGGTGAACATCGGTGGTCGGTGCGGTTGGATGACTTTGCTTCGCTTTTTTTCTGGTGGAATGATCTTCGGAATTGGTGAAGTACTCTTTTTGGCGTTGTTGTTATTTTGCTTTTTATTTAGGCGTTGCCATGTCGGATTCTAGTCCGTCGGGAGTTAGGTTTTGCATCTCAGGATGTAAAACTAGATTATCCAAGTAGAATATGATTCTCACACTAAATGTGTTAAGTGATAGGGGACAGGTTTGGTTTTTTCAGGCAAGATCGAACATGTAACGAGTGTAGTGAATTTGGACTGATTATCACAATGGAAGTTTTTTTGAGTTCATACTCGTAAGGGGAAAAATTAGCTCAAAGACAGAATTTATGAAAAGCACAGAGGCTTAGGGAAAGTAGACTTAGCTCTGCTTCGTCTTGGCGATCATCTTGTTTTCCTTCTGTTTCTCCTCAAATTGTTATGTCTCCTTTAACTACACCTCCTATTCCTCCTACTAATCCCACATTCTCCGGCTTCCCGTGTAGTTTCTTCCGACACCATTGCCAGTCTGGAATCGAGGTTAGATCAGAAATTTTCGGTACTAGCGAATACGGTTTTGCAACTTGGTAATTCAGTTAAGACGTTTTTGGAGAAAGCGACCTCAGGTAAGAGTGTAGTTGAGGGTGCGTCTGTCTGTCCTGACACGTCTCCTAGACAAAGGTCACTGTCCAGCTCCCCCGACACCGGGGAGAAGACATACCGGAAGTCCAAGGGAGTCGATCGGGATTTGCCCACAGACAGGCGCCTCTCTTGTTGAGCCTGTTGCGCCTCAACAGGGCTCGGTTGAAGCGTTGGAAAGGTGTTGCGGTCAGACGCCTTTCGAATGATTCAAGCGATTGATCGTCTCCGGTCGCGCGGCGCTCCTTGGCGAGATTCGCCCAGGACCTTTTGCGCGGTCCCTTAAAAGAGGCGGGTTCAGGCGCCGATTCTTCGCCTCCTCCAGTCAAGCGGTATAAGGAGCCTGAGAGTAGGGTTGCGCCGCGGCCGTTAGCGGCTCGTTTGTCGCCTCAATCTGTGCCTTTTTCGGCTCCATCTACTAGTAGAGATTGTGGTTTTAGCGCTGTAGCTAGCAGTTCTAAGGGTGTTTCTTTAGGCGCTTTTTTCGTCTGTTACGCCTGATGCGCCTGTTTCGCCTCGAATTTCGGCGGCTCCGAGCGAGGCGCAAGTAGTTTTTCCGCCTCCTGCTGAACATTTAGGCTCTTCCAAGCCTACGTAACTGTTTTTGATTCGTCTCTGGCGCCTTTGCGCAAGCAGTTAGAGATGTTAACCAACTGGATGAATGAGTCCAAGGTGGTTCGAAACCTTCAGATCCGTTGTAGTTCCGTCTACTTCTTCGGCGGTATCGGAGAATGAAGAAGAAGTAGAGGAGGAGGATTCACATCACCTCTCGTGTTATTCAACAGGTCCTCGCCTTAGATTTCTTCTGGTATCTATCCAGATTATTTGAGAAAGCGGCTCCGCGCTCCCAACTTCGACTTTTTTGATGAGGAGGAAAACTTCAGACCCCTCTCCTCCCAAACTTGTTCTATCTAAAGCGGTTAGACATTCGTTGAAAGAGACGGAGAAATGATGTCTATGAAAAGAGACTTAGGGAAGGCTCTTTTTGCTTACCCTCCCTCTAAGTGCTTCGTAAGAGGTATAGGTTTTATATAACTGGGGAAGCTCCTTCTCTGGGAGTTTTCTGCCTCCTCCCAGGGAGACTTCTCCAGTTTAATCGACTTCCTCTAGAAGATCTGCTTTCGCCGCAGCGAAAGTTTTCTTTACAGCGCCTGGATTGGACCACGTTGTAAAGAATCAATTTAAACTTTGGAAGTCTTTAGCTTCCTTGATTGGACTATTGGCGCTTTAGCGGCCAAGATCGAGACTGTCCTTCTCTTTCCCAGGAGTTAGCGGAGGATTGGATTGGTGTTCTGTCCTGTGCGGACAAAATCCATTAGGGATGGATGTGATGAGTTAGCTTCGCTCATCGCCTTTGGTACCCTTAAGAAAAGGCAACTTTGGTGCTCCTTTGCTTCTAAAAGGGTTACGTCCCAACAGAAGTTTTCCCCCTGCTCCTCCTTGGTTTTTGTTCTTTCACCTTTTTGAGTGACAAAGATAACCTCTTTCCAGACGATGTAGTGTTGTCAATTTCGTCTGCGCTAGATAAGAAATCTACTTCGGATTTACTGGCACAGTCTACTAAGAGACCTAAAGCTCCTGTGGAGACTGTTCCTTCGGTTTCTCCTCTGGCCCAAGCGCCTTTTCGAGGGAGAAAACCCAAGCGCTTCTTTCGGCCGAAATCGAATTTGCGACCTCAGTCTAAGGCCTCGGCCAAGGTTAACAAACCTTCCAAATGAAAGCTCGGTTCTTCATGCACCAGTGGGAGCCAGGCTGGCTCTGTTTTGGGAGGAATGGGAAAACAGAGGAGCAGAAGCCTGGGTAGTGCAAGATACTCAAGTTCGGCTATCGTAGTTCCTCTCGTTTCACCTCCCTCGCTCTCACCTGTGCCAATTCCATTCCAGGCATACTCTCCGGGCTCAGACAAATTTCTGGCGCTAGCCGCAGAAGTGGAAGCGCTTTTTCTCAAAGAAGCGAATAGAAAACAGATAGAAGGGATTTTTCCTCCAGGCTTTACAATCGCCTTTTTGTAGTTCCCAAGTCATCAGGGGGCTGGAGGCCGTTTTGGATGTGAGCGCCCTGAACTTGCATGTCCAGAAAAACAAAATTTCATATGGAGACCACTCGGTCGGTTATGGAGTCCATCATGACAGGGGGATTGGATGGTCTCTCTGGACATGCAAGACGCTTATTTTCACATCCGATACATCGCAAATCTCGGAAGTACCTGAGGTTCATGTTCGAAGGCAAGGTGTTTCAGTTTCGGGCGCTTTGCTTCGGACTAGCGACCGCTCCTCAAGTTTTCACCAGGGTTCTATCCCCGATAGGAAGCTGGCTACACATATTAGGAGTAAGAATCTCCCTCTATCTGGACGATTGGCTTCTCCGGTCGGAATCAGAGAGCGGTGCATGAAGGACCTTGGAAACAACTCTGGATCTTGCCAGAAAGTTAGGAATTCTGGTCAACAAACAGAAGTCCCAGTTGGTTCCATCTCAGAGCATCCTTTATTTGGGGATGATTCTGAATGCTCAAGTTTTTCGGGCTTTTCTGTCCCCGAAGAGGGTTCAAGGCTGTCTGGAGACAGTTCAGGAGTTCTTTGGACAAAAAGGTAAGTTCTGCCAATCAGTGGATGAGGCTCCTGGGCAAATTGACGTCAGTGAGAAATTTGTGACGTTGGGAAGACTGCACATGAGACCTCTGCAGTTTTTCCTGAGAGCCTCTTGGTGCAGGAAGACACAACCAGACTCGATTACCTTTCCTGTCACAGATCAAATAAAAGAGGACCTAAGGTGGTGGCTCTCTCGAGCAAGGTTGGAAGAAGGGTTAGATTTACGACCCATCCTCCCGAACCTACAGTTCTTTTCCGACGCATCGGACACAGGTTGGGGAGCCCTACTGGGAAATCAACGGACTTCAGGAGCTTGGTCGGAGAAGGAGAAGAAGTTCCACATAAATGTAAAGGAACTGTTAGCAATTTTCTTAGGGCTCAGACAGTTTCGGAGCTTAGTAGAAGGCGAGTAGTGGCAGTGCATTCCGACAACTCCACGGCTCTCTCGTACGTGCGGGGAAACAGGGGGGGACTCAGTCTTTCTCTCTGTACCAAAGTAGCCAGGATCTCCTCCTGTGGTCAAACGAAGCGAAGGTTCAGCTAGTCCCGAGATTTGTTCCGGGAAAGATGAACGTCCTGGCGGACGAGTTTAAGTCGTCAACAGCAAGTGTTACCTCTGGAGTGGACTTTGGACAACAAGATTTGTCAGAAACTTTGGCGCCTTTGGGACGACCGTCAATAGACCTGTTCGCGACTCGAGGAACAACCGTCTTCCTCTCTTTTGTTCTCCAGTCCCAGATCCTCTAGCTTGGTCGGTGGACTCGCAATGCTGTTGGATTGGTCGGGTCTGGAGGAAGCTTATGCATTCCCTCCGTTCGGTCTAATAAGAGAGGTGCTGAACAAGTTCATGTCGCACAGCAATGTAACGCTAACGTTAATCGCTCCCCTTTTGGCCCAGGAAAGAGTGGTTCCCGGACCTTCTCCAGTTGTTAGTAGACTTCCCCAGACTTCTTCCTCCAGAGAAGTGGCTTCTCAAACAACCTCACTTCAAGAGGTTCCACCAAAACTTGTCCGCTCTAGCTCTGACAGGTTCAGACTGTTCCGGAATCGTTCGTCAGAAGCGAAAGGATTTTCAAGAAGAGCTGCAGAAGCTATCGCTCGTTGTAGGTAGAGAGTCTTCTAACAAACTCTATCAAGGGAAGTGGAGAATCTTCAGAGAGTGGTGTAGAAGTGCTAAAGTCTCTACTTCTGCGACCCTCTTTAACAGAAAATAGCAGATTTTCTTCTATTTCTTAGGAACTCTAAGAAACTGGCTCCCTCGACGATCAGTAGGATATAGAGCCTGCTCTCTTCGGTTTTTCGACAAATCCGAGGTTTGGATATTTCCTCCAATTCAGATCTGTCGGACCTCATTAGGTCTTTCGAACCACTAAGCTCCCGCAAGATACAGTTGGCTTGGAACTTAGATGGTGGTGCTTAAGTTTCCTCATGGGGCCACCGTTTGAGCCTTTGAAGTCGGCTTCACTCAGGAACTTGACTAAGAAGGCACTCTTTCTTATTGCACTAGCTTCTGCTAAGCGTGTCAGCGAATTGCAGCGCTATAGACAAAAGAGTCGGTTTCTCTCAAGGCAATGCTTGTATTTTCGGTATCTTTGACCTTTCTAGCCAAAAATGAGATCCTTCTACTCCTTGGCCGAGGAGTTTTTGTGGTAAGGAACTTATCTGATTTGGTTGGACATGAGGAGGAAGAAAGGCTCGTATGTCCCGATCAGGGCTATATTAAGCAGTATCTGTTTGCCACTAAGGTTATCAGAGGACAATCTTCTAAGCTCTGGACCTCGGTTCAAAATCCCTCTCGTCCTCTTTCTAAGAATGCTATATCGTTCTTTATTAGAGAGCTTATCAGGAAGCTCACTCGCAGTCCGAGAACGACAATCTTTCCGTTCTGAGAGTTAAAGCTCACGAGGTTAGAGCAGTGGCAACTTCTTTAGCATTCAGAAATTTTTTGAATTTATCTTTAGCTTCGATTCTTCAGAGGACGTTTTGTCTAGGAGATCGAATTCGGTTTTGCGAGTCATTATCTCAAAGAGATAGAAACGGTTTTCGAGAATTGTAAAACGTTCGGTGGGGACCGGTGGCGGTTTCTGGCATGGTGTTGGGAGAACGGCACAGGGGTCGTCACCTCTATGCTAACTTTTCACCTTGAATAGGTTGTCGAGTTCAAAGGGAAGCTGGGGGGTACTGAGTACCTGGGATACTCACCAGATCTGTTAGGTCAGATTTTAAACAATGGTGGTTGGGTATATATGTTTTTAAATCTGGTGGTTGGTGACAAAGTGTTTTGTATGATTGAATTTCTGGTCTTAGCCCAGGGCAAGGGCAATCTTTGTTGTTACTATCCTCCGTCAGTCAGCCTTGACTCGCTTGAACTACGGAAGGATTCCACTCCTGTAGAGGCTAACTTTGGGCAATTCTTCCAATTCCTCTACAATAGTAAGAAGAGCACCGACCAGAGGCAGTAACAGTCTGCTGTAGCTCTCTTACAAGGTAAGGTACAACAGACACCTTGAGTGTTTACTGGTATTGCAATAAATGTAACCATTTAAAAATACTAGTGGTCCACTGAATCCCACCTTCCCATCCCATGTGTAATCAGCTCTATAATTGTTTTCGGTAAGACACTACAATAAAAATGAAATTTTCATTTTTTATTAAAATGAAGTTTTATTGTATACTTACCGAACAATTATGATTATACCACCTCCTCCCCTTAGGTGGACGGACGGGCAGAAAGAATTGGATTCACCTGGGCAGTTGTACCTGGTTCTCCCGCGAGTGGAGGGAGATGACGTCATCACCACCAGTGTTGGCGACGCCGACGCGCTAAATTTGAATTTAGTATCCTGCCGCTCGTGGAAATCACGGCTCTATAATTGTTCGGTAAGTATACAATAAAACTTCATTTTAATAATGAAAATTTCATTTTTTTACATTTTGCTTTCGTGTGTTTGATGTGCTTCTATTATTTTGTGTTTACAGTAAGTTATCCTGCAGACAGCAACCAGCAGGACTACCCTGTTGTAGCTGTGAGCAGTCTGTTTCTTTTTTTATTTTTCTCTCAATCATGTAACCATTGTCCTTATAGTTTTATGCATCTGTTACTCCGGTTGGAGTTTTCCTTAATATTTTTTGGGGATGGGGGACTGGGTAAAGTAAACTTCCCATTGCCTTTCCCAGACAGTCATTGTTGCATAGTAATATTAGCCTAAGCCATTTATTTCCTTGTTGCCTTTTGACAACAATTATCTTTTGTTTGTACATCCTTTCTAAACTTATTTCGTGATTTTGTATGCGTTAGTGTTTTTAGGAACGTCATTCCTATTGTCAGTATGCTGCAATGGACTTGTGTTGGCAGGAATGGAAATTCCTTGGATAAGGACCCCTTTTTGTAGCGCCATTACACCATGAAATGCTTTGAAATAAAAAGAATTTTATGTTCACTGCTGCCATTATCATCATGGAAGCAACTAGCTTTTTAGTAGTATAGTATTTGTCACCATCACACAATACTGTATACCACTTGTTGAAAACATTGCACAGACCTCTTCCACAAACTCATAGAATACATGATTATTTGAAGATATTAGCAGGAAAGCATAAGAAATATACACATACATAAAAAAGAAAACAATCCCACAAGCACATGAGTTAGTATTTTTGGCTTGGCCTAGACGGAAGATGACAGGCGCAGATCATTTAATGTGCTTCTTACATTTCCTGCAGCATATTTTGCCTCATTCCTACAAGTAAGCATAACTTTGTATTCCAATAATATGATTTTAAACCTTATAACATTTGAAATTTGCCATATCTGCAATTCTGGTAGGTACAGTAAAATTTAGATAGTATGTTCATACCTAATTAGAAAGGTGCTTAAAATGTTGCTTTGGAAGTTCCACCACTGGGTAAGCCATATGCCCACCTATCCAGGAGAATTTCTTATTACTTATCAAAAACAGCTCGCTAGGGGCAGAAGATGAGGACCTTCCTTTCCAGGAAAGCCTCCCATACCAACCTTGCCCAGAAAGTCAATCTTGCCACTTATAAAAAAGTACCACAGTCCTGCTGATCAGAAATGACTATGGCCCATAGAGGATCCCATTCAAGAGGCAAGCTTGGTCTACAATCATAAGAATCTATGTAAGGAATAATGCTTCATTCCCATGTCTGTATGTCCACAACACACCTTTTGAAGAGGAACTTTTACCAACAGAGAAGTGCCATTTTCAATCCTATCAGCACTAACCAATCAGACCCACAAGGGAGAAAATGCACCCAGAATTTGAAATATAAAATACAGAAGACTCTACCTGCCATAAGTACCAGGAAGCTTTATATGTACAGCAAGAAAAATAATCTCGATTCTTACCTGGAATTTAACAGCTTACCCTCCAAACACAACCATAAAGAACACTATATGACCCTCCAGATGCTACGCCAACACACAAGGCATACCTGCCAAAGTCACATGATCATCCCCTTGCCATAGCACCTCAGTGGCGTGGTTGGTATGGTGTTGGCGTCCCACCTCGATGGTCGCGGGTTCGATTCTCGGCCATTCCATTGAGGAGTGAGAGATGTGTATTTCTGGTGATAGAAGTTCACTCTCGACGTGGTTCGGAAGTCACATAAAGCCGTTGGTCCTGTTGCTGAATAACCACTGGTTCCATGCAACGTAAAAGCACCATACAAACAAACAAAACAAACCTTACCCAAGCTCAGCCAGTCAGAGCATTTCACCATATTCACATAGGTAAATCTTTACAAGTTCAAAATATCTCTCAATAGGTGATTATTATTAATTCCACTTTTGATGATAACAAAGCAACATATTTTGGGTTAAGAAGAAAGAAAAAAGCTTACCCTGAATTTTGGATAATTGCCTAATAATTTACCTAAAAAGTCTTTAGAAAAATATAATAGATATAAAATAAAACTAATCATGGACAAACATATATGTATGTAAATATTAAATAACTATGAAAATGTTTATCAAATCTATTTCTCACAGTTTAACTTCCTCACATACGTGAGGAATAACGTTACATCCCCCTTACTTTTCTAATACTTGTTTGTTCCGACATGTTATACAAACCATTGGTCCTTTACATAAGGAATTACTATCACCGCCAGCTGGACCGGTCATAAGATTTAATGACAAGGTAGTTCGGCAGTAAATGCTTGTCCAATGGTCAGGAGTCCCGCCTGACTGGATGTAAACATTCCACTTTGCTTTCGACCGCTGTTGGGTGCAGACATGTGTTGACACCTCTGCCCACTTATGTCGTGAGATAGCCTATGTACTTTTCGGCTTTCAGCCTGATTCTTTGTGTATCTGAGTGTGAAACTGTAAGTATTTCAATTTTGTTTTTGTTTGTGGTATTGCACAGGAAGAACCATGCAATCCCACGATTCGGATAAGCCCTCGCGCCCCCATCCAACCAGTGTGTGTGTCCTGGAGTGGGAGGGCGAAAGTGTGGGGCTTTCTGGTCAAGTGACTTTGTGGATCCTCATGCCCTGTGCACAAGGTGCCGAGGGCATGAATGTGCTCGTGATATAACGTGATTGTTGTGTCTCTTGGTCGGAGGAGCAGCGGGAGCAGTACGAGAAGAGGAAGAAGCCGCATAAAGCCGCCAAGGTGTCGTCAGAAAGCTCTCCCCTCGACAACTCAGGTGACGAATACGTTGTCGTCTTTTCTCCCTCCCCGTCAGCTCCCACGTATGGCTCTCTCCCCTTCGGGGGACATGTCTCTCTCCGCCTCTCCACTCGATCTGTCGAGTACAGAGGAGGGAGGGAGACATCCCGGCCTTGAGTTGTACTCTGGGTCTTCTGTCTGCTCAGGGGGGGGATCTTTCTCCCGCTGAGCGAACAGGAACCCCCCCATTAACCCGACTGTTGCTTCCTCAGGTGTGTCTGCCTCCGTGGGTGGGGGCCTTCAGCAGGTGTGCACTCACCGAGTCTTCCGGTACCAGCCACTGCTGGTACCTCCGCTCCTGGTTCCATGGGTTCCACCTCCGGACCAGGAACCGTCTCGGCCACTCATCAGCAAGCGTCACCAAGTGTACGGTCACCTACTGGTGACCGTGCAGCCAAGGTCCAGATGGCTGAGTACGCTCACCGTCAGGACTCAGGCATGGAGCGGAAGGATGGTAAGAGTCGCTCAGATGACCTTCGCCACACCAGCGATCACTCGCGCAGTGATCGTCCGGTACCCAGGGTTGACGTCATGGGCCCATCAGACCGTTCACGTTTCAAGGC
Organism: Macrobrachium nipponense; assembly: GCF_015104395.2. Lineage (NCBI taxonomy): Eukaryota > Metazoa > Arthropoda > Malacostraca > Decapoda > Palaemonidae > Macrobrachium > Macrobrachium nipponense. Next base: position 21,643,404 of record NC_061099.1, on the reverse strand, counting down.
TGGGAAGAGGTCCCCCCAGTCACCAGGAACAGCTTCGGCTGCTTCTGGGAACATGGTGCGTTGTGAGGACGGTGCTCGCTCTCACCGTGTTGGTGGACGCTACCAGTTACCCGACTGTCGATCCCATCAGCGTGATCGGACGGTCTGCACAGTTGGTAGCAGCTTCCCTGATGCAGGAGACCGACGCTACCGTCCTCAGTCCAGCACTTCTCCGCAGGGAGATTGTTGGTCCAGACCTGCAGCTCGATCACCACTGCGGGTTGCCGATCACCTGCAGTCCTCCCAGCCTACCGGTTCTGCTGGTAGGCAGGGTAGGAGCATCAGGTCTTCCTCACCTGTCCCTTCAACTTCTTCAGGCTACACCGGGAAGAGCGAGGCGAGCAGGAGTGTGCTCCTTTTGGTCTAGCCACAAGAGCCTATGAGCCTGGTTCAGTCTTGGGACGGGACAGATCATACGCTCAAGTGGTTAGAGGAGATCTGACAGCCCATCGCCTCAGGATGGGATCACCCCCGAGATACAGAGGTCCTTTCCAGACGGCCAACCTGTGGGCCAACCTGGTTTTGAGGAGAAGGGACGCAGTCCTGACTTGTGTAATGGACCCTTGCTGGGTTCCTCCTCTCTCTTCTCCAGAGAGATGGTGGACGCTGTGGTGGAAAAGCGTAGAGCTGAGGACAGCAATTGCAGTTGCAAAGACTTCTGGGCAGTCTCACTCAACTGTGGCTAAGCCTCGGCGCTTAGCTAGCGCTTCCTCTGCTCCCAAGACATCAGTACTGTCGAGGGTAGGCGTGAGGAAAGACCCAGCCTTCCTCTTTTGCTTAGAGAGGTGAGCATCAGCCCTCCTCTCAAGCTGCCTTCTCTTGCGGGAAAGGAGCTAAGCGGAAGGGGAAGAGAGGGAAATGCTAGGGAAGGTGTTCCCTCTCACCTGCTGCCAGAAGGTGGGGGGATGCCTGGCGAGCCACTGGGCAACTTGGTAGCACTACGGAGCCAGGACTTGGGTTGTGGATGTCCTTTGGGGGGATATCTACTTCCCTTCGAGTCGAGGCCACTCCTCACCTCACACCTGGTCCACCTTCAAATATACGTTCCCGGTTCTGCCAGGGACATAGCACTGACTCAAGAAGTGCAGACCATGCTGAGCATAGGAGCTGTGGAAATCGTGCGAGATCAGTCACTGGGGTTCTACAGCCGACTTTTCCTGGTAGAGAAGTCTACGAGGGGCTGGAGACCTGGGATAGATCTCTCTCCCTTGAACCGTTTCATTCGCCAGACTCGGTTCACGATGGAAACGGCATGCTCAGTGCTCGATTCTATCGGAGAACGATTTCCTGCTTTCGGTGGACCTGAAGGATGCATATTTTCAAATACCCATCCATCAGTCCTCCAGGAAGTACCTTTACTTTATCCTCGATGGGACAGTGTACCAATTCAAGGCACATTGTTTCGGTCGGGCCCATTCGGTCGGGATACGTCTGATGAGGTATCTCGACGATTGGCAGTTGCTTCAGGGCAGAGATCACCTCCTCGATTTGCCACAATCTGGGGATCGTGGTAAATTTCGAAAAGTCAGATCTCAAATCCAAGCAGAGGATAAAGTACACAGGCATACTGATCGATATGGTAGCAGCACGAGTCTTCCTCGCAGACTCGCAGATCAGCAGGTTCAGGGAAGCAGCTCGACGGTTCCTGTCACGACAGGAACAGTCAGCTCAGCAGTGGCAAGTCATGATCGGTCACCTGTCGTCACTAGAGAAGTTAGTCCCTCATGGGTGTCTTCACCTGCGGTCTCTGCAATGGAGACTAAAGGATCTGCAATTCTTCGTGGTTCCTTTCATGGAGGAAGTAAGGGAGGATCTGGCCTGGTGGCTAGACGACAGGAACCTCTTAATAGGAGTGCCGCTTTGCACTCCCCCTCCGGAGATGCTTCTGTTCTCAGACGCATCGACCGAGGGCTGGGGTGCACACCTGGAAGAGTTGCTGGTTGCAGGAGTGTGGAACCATCACGACAAGCACCTTCGCTTCAACGTCCTGGAACTCAAAGCAGCGTTTCACTCCAAGAATTCCGGGAACGGCTGATGGGACACTCGTTGGTGTTGATGAGCTACAACACCATGGTAGTAGCATACATCAACTAAAAGGGGGCCTAGTGTCCCTCCCGTTACATCAGTTGATGATGTAGGTGCACGAATGGGCGGTAGCTCACTCGATAGAGCTGTCAGCCAGATACATCCCAGGCAAGAGGAATGTAGTGGCAGACAACCTCAGCCGCCAGAATCAGGTGACTGGGACAGAGTGGTCTCTACACCCAGAACTGATGGAAAGGCTGTTCGACCTGTGGGGACGTCCAGTAGTGGATCTGTTTGCCACCCGGCACAACAGAAAACTTCAGGTTTTCTTCTCAGTTGTGCAAGACCCATGGGCGGCTGCAGAGGACGCGTTCCAACACCCATGGGACAACCTCGTAGTGTACGCCTCTCCCCCATTCTATCTGATTTGGAAGGTGATCAGCAGGGTGCTGGTCACCAGCAATCTTCGGATAATTCTGGTGGCACCCAAATGGTCTCAGGCCGTTTGGTATCCGGACCTGCTGGCTCTTCTCTCGGAGGCACCGCGAGAGATTCCCCCATGGCACAACGTGCTGTGTCAACTGCATGTAGACCACTAGGTAGTACATTCCCTGTGTCTTCATGGCTGGCAGTTATCCACCATCTCTTGTGAACGAGAGGATTTTTTCGCCGAGCAGCAACAGAGATGGCTGGATACCTCAGACAGTCCTCTGCAGCAGTATGCCACGGAAAGTGGTCCATCTTCTGTGGTTGGTGTCATAGACGGGGTCTCTCTCTGCTCAGAGCCACTCTTCAGCAGGTAGCGGATTTCCTGATCTTCCTTTGCCGAGAGAAGCTCCTCTCTGTCTCAGCAGTCAAAGGATACAGAGCCACCCTGGCCCTAGTCCTTAAGCTGTGAGGAGTTGATATTTCCTCCTCCATGGAAATCTCTCTCCTGATGAGGAGCTTCGAGAGGTCTTGTCCACCCAGGGAACTCAGGTCCCCTGGGTGGGATGTGACTTTTTCTTAAGGAGTTTGACTTGTAGACCCTATGAGCCTCTTTGGGAGTTGTCAGACAGGGATCTGACCCTCAAGACCGTCTTTCTGCTGGCCCTGGCATTGCCGAAGAGAGTAGGAGAACTTCATGGTCTCTCCTTTAATGTCAAACACTCGAGGGGATGGGGATCAGTTACGCTCTATTTCGTAGCGAAGACTCAGAACCCTTTGGTCTCTGACGCCAGGTTTGAGTCCTTCACGATCCCCTCCCTAGAGGACTTCACTGGTGAGGATACAGAAGAGATGCTACTTTGTCCTGTTAGAGTGCTACAGCACTATCTGAAGAAAAACTTGACACGAGGTGTCGACGCCTCTTCGTTAGCACCGGGGTGACCAAGAAAAAAAAAAAAAAAAAAAAAAAAAAGTGTCCAAGAACACTGTTTCTTTCTGCCTTCGTGAGGTGATCAGGAAAGTGTATGACTCCAAGAGGAGTGTTGACACCAGTACCTTTTGTCCGAGAGCCCACGAAGTTAGAGGTATTGGTCCAACTCTTGCATTCTGCAAGAACTTGTGTCAGTTTCACAGGTGCTGAAGGCAGTGGTGTGGTCCAACCAGACCACCTTCACCTCCTTCTACCTTCGGGATATTGCCGATAGGTCCTTGGACACCTTTTTTTTCCTTGGGACCCGTGGTGGCTGCTCAATAAGTTGTATAGCTTACTCATCTCCTTTAACAGGACAAGGTTGCATCTCGTCCTCGTGATATCGCATGAATGGAGAATGAATGAGTGTGTGACTGGCTCCTCTTCCTTTCTTTTCTTCCCTCTTCCTGCGGGCAGAGGGTAGTGGTCGTCACATGCTGGACAGGACAACGGTGCAGGTAAGCTACATAACTGAGCTCCATTCTATTTCTGTAGCGTTTATCTGTCCTTTCCCTAGCAAGGGGGGAAGCGGACAGCAGTAAGAGACAAACCCAAAGCTTTATATTTGGCTTCTTACTTATGACTTAAGTTCTTGCTTGCTATTCATAAGAGGTACGCATGCCTCCCTCTTATGAATTGGTCCAGAGGTCTGGCCGCTGATCCTGCAGTTCTCACTCCGATCAGTTTGACAGAGGCTAGGTTCCCCCCATTGCTCTTACGACCAGAGAGGGAACCCAGGTTGGGCGAACACCAGTCTGTTCACAAGATTTAGATTCCTCCCACCAATAAGTGAGTTTTCCTTATGTAAAGGACCGATGATTTTTATAACGTGTTTGAACAAATCACAATTTTTGAAAGTAAATTGTACTGTTCCTAACTATACAAACCTGAGGTCCTTTACATATAGGCCCACCTCATGCCACCCCTCACTCTGTTCCTGGGCCTATACGTATGTATATGAGAGCATACTGGATGTGGTTCAGAAATGCCTTCTATCACAACAATGCCCAAACAGCTAAACTAAACTAACATTGTAACAATTAACTGAAAAGAAAAAGCAGTACAAAAAAAAACAAAAAAAAAAAACAAATGAGGTATTATGTTATAATACATATGAAACCAACAATTGGCCACGCAGTGTCTCACAACAGGAAATGCATCAGTTTTTTCCAACAGTTGTAGGGCAAAGTTAGTCTAATGGGAGAAGCGTTTAAGCAGATTTTGCACAGCCTGAAAATGGCAGAATTTGTGGGATATATAAAGATCATCAGAAAAATGTTAAAATCCCGATCTGGGTAAACAACTGACAAAATAGATGAAACTGAAAGTACCGAGTCACTATATCAAAGGGCAGAGACCAAACCGCCTTGAAGTGGTGCCGCCAGTGCACCTAATGCGGTACATTGTAGGCATTACTTGAGGTTTTTCGCTGATTCTCACATTGGCCCTCGCATTCCTCTTACTGTACCTCCATTTGTATTCTCTTTCTTCCATCTTACTCCCCCATCCCCCCTCTCTTAATAATTGTTTCATAGTGCAACTGTGAGGTTTTCCTCTTGTTACCCCTTTAAAACTTTCTTTACTCCTAATTTCCCTTTCAGCACTGAATGGCCTCATAGGTCCCAGTGCTTGTCCTTTGGCCTAAATTTGATATTCCTTTCCTTTCCAAGATACTAGACTAATATGTGAAAGTCTGAAAATGAAACTGAAACTAAGACTGGGTAAAGGAAAACGAACATTAAAGTGTCAAGGCCCAAACATAATTAGAGAAGTTCTGCAAAAAAAATCCAAAGGCAAATGCAGAACCAAAAGCTTTTCAACGTAAAGTCTATTTCTATTGATGGATCCATTTTAACCACTGTTCCACTGAGTTCAGGAAGAACCCCTTACCCATTTCAGACAGATGAGCAACACCTATCTGATAACCACATCCTTAAATCCTAGAGATTATTCCGGGGATCATTATAGTTTAATATTTCATGGAGCGCTAGGTTAAGTGACTGCCTCTTCCTTATTCTTCCCTTGTATACTTCTCTTCCTTCCACTTCTCTCTTATCTTATGAATTCCTCTTTCATATTGAGGAATGGAATATGAAATTTAGGCCAAAGGCCAAGCACTGGAGCCTACAAGGTTATTCAGTGCTGAAAGAGAAACTGAGTAAAGACAGTTTAAAAGGTGGGACAGGAGATAAACATTGCAGACATTGCATTTGCGATATGACACAATTGTTAGGAGAGGGTGGAAAGTAAAAGGGAATATGAACAAAGATATATACCAAAAGGAATGAAAGGGGTTGCAACTAGGGGCCACAGGGACGCATCGAACAACCTGAAGTGCACAAACGGCATTAGTCGCATATGCTTCTTTCATTTGGAGTTAGGACCACATTTCGACATTTTCTTCTCTCTTCCTCCTCTATTGTGGCTGAGCTCCTCATTGACATGATCGGTTTGGTCTTGGCCTGCCACCTCGGTGGTCGCGAATTCGATCCTTGGCCATTCCATTGAGGGGTCAGAGATGTGTATTTCTGGTGATAGAAGTTCACTCTTGACGTGGTTCGGAAGTCACGTAAAGCCGTTGGTCCCGTTGCTGAATAACCACTGGTTCCATGCAACGTAAAAACACCATACAAACAAACAAATCTATTGTGGCTGAGTTAAACACATACGTATACAGCGCAGCCTCTTAGTTCGGCCATAGCTCGAGAAAATACTCTAGTAAAATTAACAGTTAAAGCAATAGACACTTAACGGTATATTAAGGCGTAGACGAAGAAAGAAAAGCTGTTTATCAATTTACTAACGTACTTGAACTGGGTCCAAGTAGTCGAATTGCGTTTACATTTTTTTCCCCCTTTCTTTCCTCCCCAAAGCAACATAAACAAAAAAAAAAAAAACCTATTTCCCTAAGAACCGGGCCCATTCCGCACCAAAAAGTTTTTTTGGGGTTTTGAGGTTTTTTTTTGGTTTTTTATTTTTTTTTTTTTTTTTTGAAATAGTTAACGAAAATCTTTAATAACCTTGTTTTTTGAATTGCAGGGTAAAGGAAAATTAGAATTTTTGCCTTGGTTTCCCGCCCGGGTCGCAAAGAAAAATTTTAAGTTTGCACACACCTTTTCTTTTTTTTCCTCCTTGTTTTTAAAATTTTGTTTTTTTTTAATTGAGAAAACAGATGTTTCCGATCCCTCTTTTTTCCCTTTTGGGGATTTTTACACAATCACCTCCGATGGCCCAGAATATATTTATTTTTTTTTTTGACAGGGAAAAAGGTCCCATCTTTCGCAGTGCCAAGGAGATAGGAAAAAATCTGTTAAAGTTAAAGCGAAAAATCAGCCCAAACAAATGATTTGTTTTTTTTAAAATCATTACTAACCCTAAAAAAACCAGGAAGGGGTTGAATCCCAGAAGCA